>NC_136263.1:142579652-142603590 GCF_964187855.1 Myxine glutinosa
AAATGCAGAGAGAAAACGACATTATGGAACGAATAGAAAATAGAATGAGGGCTGATAATGAGCGAATAACGAAAGAATGGGGAAACCAAATTGAAGCAATAACGAACGAATTGGGAAACCAAATTGAAGCAACAACGAACGGAATGAGGGCCGATAGGGAGGAAAGGGAGCAGAGGGACAGAGACCGCAAGTTGGGCGAAAGGGTCCCAGGGGTGCACGAGGAAGTAACGCGGGTCGAAAAGCGCTGGTTGAACGAAGTTGAGAAAAGCACGGGTACAATGACGGGGTTAGAAATCGCGACATGGGGTTTGGAAAAGCCGGCGACCGCTGAGGTAGAGGAGGGTGTTTTATTAAAGCCAACGGTCGTCGAGGTGAATAAAGAAAAAGCAGTGCTGGGAATTAAAATTGAAGAGATGACGGAGGTAGCCCGGGAATTGCAGGGAGAAATGGATTATGTACAAAGTCCCTGCTCACATCACGATGCTGTGCTTAACCCGAATGGAAGTTTGCAGGTTCGCGTGGAGAAAAGGATCCCCCAGGTGAGTCGTGCTGTATATTGTGCGGGTAGATTTTGCAGGAGGATGTTTAGCGACAAAATAATTTTCGCGCGCTTGGGATCGAGGAAGCATCCGGGCGTTGGTGAAGGGTCCTGTGTGAGTGGAAATGGCACGCGTGGGAGGAAAAAGTGTGCGTCGGCGAGTGGGTGTGTTATAAAGTGTGGGAGTGAAACCGAGTGCGAGCGAGAATGCACGTCGGGGTGTACGGAGTGTGACACGAATAGTGAGTTGGTGATGGCGCAGGTGCGAGAGGGCACATCGGAGCGCGAGTGTGAAACCGAGTGCGAGCGAGAATGCACGTCGGGGTGTACGGAGAGTGACACGAATAGTGAGTTGGTGATGGCGCAGGTGCGAGAGGGCACATCGGAGCGCGAGTGTGAAACCGAGTGCGAGCGAGAATGCACGTCGGGGTGTACGGAGTGTGACACGAATAGTGAGTTGGTGATGGCGCAGGTGCGAGAGGGCACATCGGAGCGCGAGTGTGAAACCGAGTGCGAGCGAGAATGCACGTCGGGGTGTACGAAGTGTGACACGGAGAGTAAGGTGGTGGTGGAACGTGTGCGAGGAAGCACACCTGAGTTGGTCATGGCGCGGGTGTGGGAGAGCCCATGTGAGCGCGTCAGTGGGTGGATGCAAGGGTGCACGCCCATGGTGAGTGTTACGGAGGACGTAACGGAGGAGAGGTGTGGACCAAAGTGTGCGCGAGAGGTGTGGTGTGTAACAGGGAGAGCGTTGGTGGAATGTACGGACGGCGTTGGAACGCCAGGTTTTGTGAGGGTGAAAGGGGTAGCGTATGCTTGTAAGCATGCAAGTAAAGCACCGATGGTAACCAGTTTAGTGGTTAGAGCGACGGATAGCCGATGCGAGCACTCGGTGCGAGGGGTGCTTGGTTGGGTGCGAGGCCCGGCGCGGATCGATGCTGCGTCGCTTCTCTTCGAAGCGTCGTTGCCGATTCGGGCTTGGCCCCGCCCCGCACGGTCGAGTCCGGGCTTTGCCGGGCGAGGCGACCGGTCCGGTTCAAGGGCGAGTGGGAGGAGGCGGAACGGTGCCCCCTCGTGGGGACGGGGTTCCGACCGGGGGAGATTGAGCCATCGGGCCCGGGACCGCAAGGTGCCGCGCCGAGATGGTGTGTGGAGCCTCGGTCCAACCAAACCACCTCCCTTGAACCGAAAGCCGGACGGATTCAACCTGCAGGCAACCAAACCACCCGAATTCATTGCTCGGCTTTACGAAGCCGAGTTTAATGATGTCATGACGCACCGAGGCTAGGATATAGCGGACTGTGATGATGGTGATCGTGATAGTGATAGTGTTTTGATCCGAAATTTAGAAAAGTGAATAGAATTGGCAGTAAATGGAAAATTTTTGAATTGGTTGGAATTTGGACGAACAAAATTGATAGTGGAGAGACCCCCGATGTGGTGGGATGGCAAATCCACCATCCCTCACAGAGTGGGGGCAAATGCGCAATAGTTTATGGGGTGGCTATGACAACCGAGCCAGGGAGGGCTTGGATAATTGTAGGGATCTAGCGAAGATGACATTAGGTAACGTTAAGTTTAGTTAGTGACTGATACCTGTAGTGGGGACGCAGGTAGATTAGTGTGGATCATAATGACGTGGGAGCGCAATAGTTTAAAGGGACGACTGGGAAGCGCAAGTTTCAGAGGGGAGTAGTTAGCTGAGATGATGCCGTGTGTGTGAGGATTGAACAGGTGAGAATGGAACAGGTGTGATTGCACAGGTGTGCAACTGAACAGGTGTGTGGAGCAGTGTATGAGGGAGTGGTGGTGATTGCGTGTTGTGTTGACCAAATGGTCCAGGAAGAAAGGAGGGTGCAGGTGGCACCAGGTGTGAGGGCACAGGTGTGCAACAACAGGTGTATGTGGCTGTGTGGAATAAATGGTAGTGTGGAATATCTGGAGTATTGGAATGGATGGTCGTGGAGTGAGAATGGTGGAAATTGTGGAGTGGAGTGGATGGTGCGAAGGTGTGAATGGGGGAAGAGTGGACCCCCATCACGGATACCCGGGGCGGGTAGTGTAAGTGTTAGGTAGAGGGTACAGGTAAATTGTGGTTGGATATTGGCATCTGTGGTGCGGATGCAGAATGGTATGTGGATGGGTGCATTAGTGTTGTGGAAATGGCTGGGCGTGTAGCCTGTTAGTGTGTGTAGTTGGTTTGGGCACTCCACCACTGTGAGGATGTCGGCCAGGTGAGGCCGCAGGTGGGCTCTGGGAGCCGGTAGTAGTTGTTGTGGATGGGGCCCGAGGATCCGGAGGACGGACCCGGGTAGCCCAGTGCCAGAGGGCACCGAGTGGGGTGCCAGAGCCAGGAGGGGCCTACCCCAGTTAGATAGGTTAGGGTGAGGAGCTAGGTAAGCTCGGGTGGCAACTACAGTGGTGGAGGTGTGCAGGTGGGTAGACCTGTTGGGAGAGCTAGACGTCGCAGCCCAGAAATTGTGCGAGAGCACCGGGAGATGAATCGGGGGAGTGAGAACCCAAATTGAGAGGCACCACAGTTTGGTCAATGGGAATTGGTTTTTAGAACCCATAGTGTAAGTTGGCCAATGGATTGGCAGGGAGAGACCCCGGGTAGTGTAAAGTGTGTTAAAGTCATTTAGAGGATAGTTAGGATGAAGGATCTCCTCGCACCATCTGCATCCACTCACCTGAGGTGACAGGTACTCCACACCATGCCATGTTTTGATTATTTTTTTATGATGCAAATGTTTGGATTGTGAGACGCATCATGACGTGGGTGTGACATTGTGCGTAATTCCATCTCTCCCTCCTTATGAGGATTGATGATGAATTGGTGATGGCAAATTTTGAAGTAGAGGGATTGTGGAGACGAATTTGGTATAGGGGAAATATGGGGAAGACGTGACAGTAGTGACGAATTGGTAATGTGTAGATTTTGTACAAAAGGGGTAAGGGCAAGGGGAAGGGTAGGGTAGGTGACAGGGGGGTGACGTACGGTAGGGACGAGCTTTCTCACTTCGCCCTCCGTACGCATTTCACCTTGCATTGCCTTATTGACGTGTACCCTTGTGACCTTACCCCTCGCTCAATTGTCTTTCTTTTGTCTCCCACATGACCTGTGCGCCATTGGGTGCCGAGGGGAGCGTGCGTGAGGTGGCCATTGTGCGCCCGAGATTCCCAGAACCAGCATGCATTGCGTTGATGTACCACTTTATGGACCGCTGTTCTGCGGCCAAGTACCACTTGATGGACCCCAGGTTCTGGGGCAGGGCACCTCTGTTGGAGACCGGCCATAGTGGCCAGGGAATCTTGCTTGCGGACCTCGGTAAGGTGGCACCTATGCCAAACAGGTGGACCACCCTTAGTTGGCCCCTGAGGCCCTAAATAAAAATGGACACAAGTTGTGCTTTTTATTATGTCCAAATAGGCCGCATGAAGCCAGAAGACGTCGGGAAGAACATCGGCCCAGCAGAGAAAGAGAAGACCACCACCAGTTGTTTTGTTGTGTTTATTATGAACCATGGTGACTGCGCACCGGGTGGTGCTTTTGGTGCTTTGTGGTGCTTTTGGTGCTTTTGGTGTTTTTGGGTGCTTTGGTGGTATTGGTACTGGTGCATCGATGCAATGCGTGCTGTCTCCTCCCTCCCAACAGGAATTTCTTTCTCTTGTTCCCTAAAAAGAAAAAAAAAAACACAGGTCCTGGGTTGCGTTGTAAATAAGAAATCACGTCATTGTAAATAATGCTCCCCACCGTAAATGTATAGTTTGAGAATAATTCCGTAATTCGGTTAGCTGTGGGCTTGAGTCTGTTAGACAGGGTGCAATGCAATAGGGGGACATACTTATTTGTGTTTTAAGATTGTCACACTCAGGGTCAGGTTAATTGTAGAGGGAATTACACCTACGTGTCACACTAAGTTAAAGTTTAGTAGGCCCGACAACGGGCCTGACGAAAGGAGGGTGCAGTGTAACGATTTTGAGAAGTGTGTAACGAATTTGAGAAGTGTAACGGTTTTGGAGGAAGTGTAACGAATGTGGAAACGTTACAATGTGAACGTTACAAAAGTATGGTAACATCCTCGTAATGTAAATAATGGTCGCAGCCGTCGTCCTAGTTAATTCCATGAAACTTACACGCAGGTCACGATATATCTTTTAAATAGTGTATTTCCTTATTCCATGTAGGCTAAATATGTGTTTCCCACTAGATTGACTTTGCATTGTATCAAACAAAATAAGCGTAGGCCCTTCCAATGTCCCCAAAACCTCCCTTCCAATTGCCTTCCGCATTTTGGGCGGTTTTCTTCAACTGCCATTGCCCATGTGCTTTGAGTCGGAGAAGAAAGGCGTGTCTCCACCTCGTCATAAGAGGGAAGGAGTGAACCAGCCCTAGCAGCCAATCAGCACCGCGGTGAGCGACCCGGTAGGCGTGCCCTCGGAGCCGGCGGCTTGATTTCGCCCGAGGTGATAAAAGCGACTGTAAGGGACTGCTTTACCAGATGACTTGGGAGATGACTTGGGAGATGACCCTGGGAGATGAGCAAAGAGGCTGCACCAAAAGGAGCGGTGAGATGCGAAACGCTCCAAGCCAAAGAGGAGAGGTACTCGGCAAGGAAACGAGCTTTGGAGAGACGCGCTGAAAGGAGGGAGATGGCTCCACCCCAAGAAGAGGAGCAGGTGTGCCGAACCAGCGCGTGACGTCTGCCGCAGCGGATACACGACGGAGGGTTTCCCGCCAAAACCGCGAGGAATTGCGAGCTGCGGCCTCCCGACTTTGCCTCCCTCTCAAGCAATCCACCTCAAGCCCTACCTGCCTGCATTATCCCCTGTGTAAGTGTGAACGTCCTGTCCTGCTCGTTGTCTTGGGGTTAAGTAAAAATGAATAGTGTAAGTTAACGATTCGCTGTGTTACTGCTTCTTCCATCCATTGCTGTGTGTGTATAATAAATCTGTTCTTCCTCCGTATTCTTCTTCTTCTTCTTTTTCATTCTCTTTCGGTTGCTTTAGAGGTTTCCCGATTGAATATCTGTGGGGCGATCTGGTCAACGTCGGGTGGAGTCGGGTTCTAATCGGGGAGTAACTGTTCGGACGCGGTTAAATACACCACCGCTCGGTCAATATAACATCTAAAGCCGCGTCCGTAACAATATATATATATATATACATATATACATATATATATATATACACATATATATACATATATATATATATATCATATATATATATATATACATATATATATATATATACATATATATATATATATATATATATATATATATATATATATATATATATATACATACATACAGTGAAACCTTGACTTATGAGTTTAATTCGTTCTGTGACCGAGCTCGTAACTCAATTTGCTCGTTTCTCAAATAAAATTTCCCCATTGAAATGCTATTAATCTGTTCCAGCCCGCCAAAAACCACACCAATTTTTTTTAAAATATACAGTATATATAAAAATATCTCGCGCTTTATATTTCACCTGTATGCAGCATACAAGTTGGCAGGATGGCCTGGACTGGAGGTACGCACACTTGACTCTAAACTGTCCAGCCTGGGTTTGAATCCCGACCCAGCTATAACCTGTCATGGGTGAATCACAGGCAGGGTGATTCATCAATGTGTGTACCGCTAAACTGGGCGCCCCGTTTGCGTCCCATTAGCTGTTGGATGTTAAGGATCTCACCGTGTTTTCCACAAAGAGAAGGCGAGCTATCGCCGGCACTCTGAACAAGTTGTGGCCTGGCATGCTCTTCTCCTCTGCCGTATATACGTCCTCCTCGGCATCTTTTTCCAGAAGAGCCCTGTCTCGTCACAGTTGAAGATTTGCTGGGGGATGTATCGTTCGGCTTCTATCAGTTCGGCAAAAGTTATAATAAAATCTTCAGCTGCCTTCACATCCGCCTCACCAAGTCGACAACACGCACACCTCGCTCATGTTTTTCGATGATTGCGTGTTTTATATCCAAGCACATCATCCTCTTCTTCTTCTCAGTACTGCCCTTGGCACTCAATTTCTTAGGACCCATGGTTAAAACTAAGAAATTTTCCAAAATAACCAAAATGCGAAAACAAAGCAGCAGCTATATACGGCAGAGATGCTTGCACGGCAAGATAACCACGTGACCTGAACCCACCTGGTGGCGGGTGGCGTAAGCTCCAAAATAACCAAAATGCGAAAACAAAGCAGCAGCGATATACGGCAGAGATGCTTGCACGGCAAGATAACCACGTGACCGGAACCCACCTGGTGGCGGGTGGCGTAAGCTCCAAAATAACCAAAATGCGAAAACAAAGCAGCAGCGATATACGGCAGAGATGCTTGCACGGCAAGATAACCACGTGACCGGAACCCACCTGGTGGCGGGTGGCGTAAGCTCCAAAATAACCAAAATGCGAAAACAAAGCAGCAGCGATATACGGCAGAGATGCTTGCACGGCAAGATAACCACGTGACCGGAACCCACCTGGTGGCGGGTGGCGTAAGCTCCAAAATAACCAAAATGCGAAAACAAAGCAGCAGCGATATACGGCAGAGATGCTTGCACGGCAAGATAACCACGTGACCGGAACCCACTTGGTGGCGGGTGGCGTAAGCTCGTAACTAAGATCTCGGCTCGCATCTCAAAGCAATAAACCGCCCGAGCGACGGCTTGTATCTCGGAAAACTCGTAAGTTGGTGCACTCGTAAGTCAAGGTTTCACTGTATATATATATATATATATATATATATATATATATATATATATATATATACTAGCGGGGTCACCCATGGGAATCCCACGGGCATGGATGTGTGTGACATTTCGACATATTGAGTTAGATGCTGCACATTCATTTTTACAAAATGGTTACTGGCAAGTCATCAGATCCAGAAATGGTGTGATGAACACAATTTATTTATTTCACATAATATGTGACCCCTCACTCCTCTCCACCTGACACTCTCCTCTCTCCACCTAGCACTCCTCTCCTCTCCAATCCCTCACATTCCTCTCCTTTCCAATCCCTCACCTCTCCAATCCCTCACACTCCTCTCCTCTCCAATCCCTCACACGCCTCTCCAATCGCACCTCACACTCCTCTCCAATCGCGCCTCACACTCCCCTCCAATCACTCCTCTCCAATCGTGCCTCACACTCCTCTCCAATCTCCTCACACTCCTCTCCAATCTCCAATCTCCTCTCCAATCAATATATATATATATATATATATATATATATATATATATATATATATATATATATATACATACACTATCTATATTATAATAGCCGTAGATGATTCTGTCTGTCTGTCTGTCTGTCTATCTGTTGGGTGTCTGTCCGGGGTGTGGCTTACTCGGTTTGCAGAGTAGCTCCACCCATAGCTCCACCCATTCTGGGAGTGGCTATAAACAAATATCCACCATTTTATTAACTCGCATAGCTTTGAGTCCTGTTTTGTAGGCCCGTGGTGTCTTGCTCTCCCCCAGTTTTATTTCAAATCAAATTCGATAAATCATTTCATTTTTCACAGTCGCTAACATAGTTTTAGACTCGGTTGAAAAAAAACGGGAAGAAAATCCAATGAAAGTTGCCGTTTATAGAACGAAATGAATTCTCAAAGGCCTGTAACTTCAAGGCCATTGAGTCTCTCTCACGCCTTTATCTCCAATCTAACTCACCATATGATTTCATTTTTATCGATGGTTTTACTTTTAGACTCGGTGTCAGCAATAATTGAGAACAATCCACACACGCGGGAAAATGCAGAGATATATTTTTTAAAATCGCGTCATGGTGTATCATACACCGCCCAACATGACACCGCCGGCAATGTGTCGATATATATTAAAAATTCGCTTTTGCTTTTCCGTTATGATATATTACTATTTCGTTTGATGATAGTCGTCACAAAAACGTCAACAATGATGCCGACATATATTTCTTCGTTTTTATTTCATTCAACATATTAGCCGGAAGTAAAATATGTTTCAGGAAATTACCGAGAGATATTTCTTCGTTTTTTTTATTAGTTATGTGCGCATACACTTTAAATAGGTTTATTTGAAATCTTTAATTTTCCACAAACATTCCACACACGCGGGAAAATGCAGAGATATATATTTTTAAATCGCGTCATGGTGTATCATACACCGCCCAACATGACACCGACGGCAACGTGTCGATACATATTAAAAATTCGATATATCATTTCATTTTTCACAGTCGCTAACATAGTTTTCGACTCGGTTGAAAAAAAACGGGAAGGAAATCCAATGAAAGTTGCCGTTTATAGAACGAAATGAATTCTCAAACGCCTGTAACTTCAACTTCAAGGCCATTGAGTCTCTCTCACGCCTTTATCTCCAATCTAACTCACCATATGATTTCATTTTTATCGATGGTTTTGGACTCGGTGTCAGCAATAATTGAGAACATTCCACACACGCGGGAAAATGCAGAGATATATTTTTAAAAATCGCGTCATGGTGTATCATACACCGCCCAACATGACACCGACGGCAACGTGTCGATATATATTAAAAATTCGCTTTTGCTTTTCCGTTAAAATATATTACTTTTTCGTTTGATGACAGTCGTCACAAAAACGTCAACAATGATGCCGACATATATTTCTTCGTTTTTATTTAATTCAACATTATTAGCCGGAAGTAAAATATGTTTCAGGAAATTACCGAGAGATATTTCTTCGTTTTTTAAAATTAGTTATGTGCGAATACACTTTAAATAGGTTTATTTGAAATCTTTAATTTTCCACAATATAATTTACTTGCCATTTATCATTTGATGATTACGAGACAAATTCCTCTTGAGGATCGTGACAATTCATGCGCTGCGTGGAAACTTCTATTTCCAAAATGAATGAGACGATCGATGAAGAACGCAGACTTGAACAGGATGCAGCAAGAAAACGAATGAGACGGGCGAACGAGTCCATCGACGAACGTCAATGCAAACTTGCGGGGTCACCCGTGGGAATCCCACGGGCATGGATGTGTGTGACATTTCGACATATTGAGTTAGATGCTGCACATTCATTTTTACAAAATGGTTACTGGCAAGTCATCAGATCCAGAAATGGTGTAAAAACCACCGTTTAGAGGCCATTTTTCCCCGCAAAGCGGGGGTTGGCCTTTTCGGGGACCGTGGTAGTTGTTGTTTTTTTGTCCCCTTTTTGAAGCAATGTTTTACGGCCGGATGCCCTTCCTGACGCCAACCCTTTTTGCCACCTTCAACGACAAACAGGGAATTACCAGTGAACTGGTACTCAATTAGCCGACCTCGGAAGGATGACAGGCTGAGTCAACCCCCCTGGCATTAATTCGGCGATCGACCGAGATTCGAACCCAGGATCCTAAGCCGGCACCCTAGCCGCTAGCCCAACACCAGAAATGGTGTCATGAACACAATTTATTTACGCACAAGCACAAAAGCAAGACGGGCCGATTTCCGATTCCGACGGGCCGACGGGCGAGACAGGCCGATTTCCGATTCCGACGGGCCGATTTGGAGCAAGAAAAAGAACGAGACGGGAGAAAAAGGAGAGAAACGAGACGGGGAAAGCCGATTGGAGAGGCGAGTGAGGCGCGATTGGAGAGGAGTGTGAGGCGCGATTGGAGAGGAGTGTGAGGCACGATTGGAGAGGAGTGTGAGGCGTGATTGGAGAGGAGTGTGAGGCACGATTGGAGAGGAGTGATTGGAGGGGAGTGTGAGGCACGATTGGAGAGGAGTGTGAGGCACGATTGGAGAGGAGTGTGAGGCGCGATTGGAGAGGAGTGTGAGGCGCGATTGGAGAGGAGTGTGAGGCGTGATTGGAGAGGCGTGTGAAGGATTGGAGAGGAGAGGAGTGTGAGGGATTGGAGAGGTGAGGGATTGGAAAGGAGAGGGATGTGAGGGTTTGGAGAGGAGAGGAGTGCTAGGTGGAGAGAGGAGAGTGTCAGGTGGAGACAGGAGAGTGTCAGGTGGAGACAGGAGAGTGTCAGGTGGAGAGGAGTGAGGGGTCACATATTATGTGAAATAACTAAATTCACACCATTTCTGGATCTGATGACTTGCCAGTAACCATTTTGTAAAAATGAATGTGCAGCATATAACTCAATATGTCGAAATGTCACACACATCCATGCCCGTGCCCAATCCCTCACCTCTCCAATCCCTCACACTCCTCTCCTCTCCAATCCCTCACACGCCTCTCCAATCGCACCTCACACTCCTCTCCAATCGCGCCTCACACTCCCCTCCAATCACTCCTCTCCAATCGTGCCTCACACTCCTCTCCAATCTCCTCACACTCCTCTCCAATCTCCAATCTCCTCTCCAATCAATATATATATATATATATATATATATATATATATATATATATATATATATATATATATATATATATATATATATATATATATATATACATACACTATATATATATACTGTATATATATATACTAGCGGGGTCACCCGTGGGAATCCCACGGGCATGGATGTGTGTGACATTTCGACATATTGAGTTATATGCTGCACATTCATTTTTACAAAATGGTTACTGGCAAGTCATCAGATCCAGAAATGGTGTGAATTTAGTTATTTCACATAATATGTGACCCCTCACTCCTCTCCACCTGACACTCTCCTGTCTCCACCTGACACTCTCCTGTCTCCACCTGACACTCTCCTCTCTCCACCTAGCACTCCTCTCCTCTCCAAACCCTCACATCCCTCTCCTTTCCAATCCCTCACCTCTCCAATCCCTCACACTCCTCTCCTCTCCAATCCTTCACACGCCTCTCCAATCACGCCTCACACTCCTCTCCAATCGCGCCTCACACTCCTCTCCAATCGCGCCTCACACTCCTCTCCAATCGTGCCTCACACTCCTCTCCAATCGTGCCTCACACTCCCCTCCAATCACTCCTCTCCAATCGTGCCTCACACTCCTCTCCAATCACGCCTCACACTCCTCTCCAATCGTGCCTCACACTCCTCTCCAATCGCGCCTCACACTCCTCTCCAATCGCGCCTCACTCGCCTCTCCAATCGGCTTTCCCCGTCTCGTTTCTCTCCTTTTTCTCCCGTCTCGTTCTTTTTCTTGCTCCAAATCGGCCCGTCGGAATCGGAAATCGGCCTGTCTCGCCCGTCGGCCCGTCGGAATCGGAAATCGGCCCGTCTTGCTTTTGTGCTTGTGCGTAAATAAATTGTGTTCATGACACCATTTCTGGTGTTGGGCTAGCGGCTAGGGTGCCGGCTTAGGATCCTGGGTTCGAATCTCGGTCGATCGCCGAATTAATGCCAGGGGGGTTGACTCAGCCTGTCATCCTTCCGAGGTCGGCTAATTGAGTACCAGTTCACTGGTAATTCCCTGTTTGTCGTTGAAGGCGGCAAAAAGGGTTGGCGTCAGGAAGGGCATCCGGCCGTAAAACATTGCTTCAAAAAGGGGACAAAAAAACAACAACTACCACGGTCCCCGAAAAGGCCAACCCCCGCTTTGCGGGGAAAAATGGCCTCTAAACGGTGGTTTTTACACCATTTCTGGATCTGATGACTTGCCAGTAACCATTTTGTAAAAATGAATGTGCAGCATCTAACTCAATATGTCGAAATGTCACACACATCCATGCCCGTGGGATTCCCACGGGTGACCCCGCAAGTTTGCATTGACGTTCGTCGATGGACTCGTTCGCCCGTCTCATTCGTTTTCTTGCTGCATCCTGTTCAAGTCTGCGTTCTTCATCGATCGTCTCATTCATTTTGGAAATAGAAGTTTCCACGCAGCGCATGAATTGTCACGATCCTCAAGAGGAATTTGTCTCGTAATCATCAAATGATAAATGGCAAGTAAATTATATTGTGGAAAATTAAAGATTTCAAATAAACCTATTTAAAGTGTATTCGCACATAACTAATTTTAAAAAACGAAGAAATATCTCTCGGTAATTTCCTGAAACATATTTTACTTCCGGCTAATAATGTTGAATTAAATAAAAACGAAGAAATATATGTCGGCATCATTGTTGACGTTTTTGTGACGACTGTCATCAAACGAAAAAGTAATATATTTTAACGGAAAAGCAAAAGCGAATTTTTAATATATATCGACACGTTGCCGTCGGTGTCATGTTGGGCGGTGTATGATACACCATGACGCGATTTTTAAAAATATATCTCTGCATTTTCCCGCGTGTGTGGAATGTTCTCAATTATTGCTGACACCGAGTCCAAAACCATCGATAAAAATGAAATCATATGGTGAGTTAGATTGGAGATAAAGGCGTGAGAGAGACTCAATGGCCTTGAAGTTGAAGTTACAGGCGTTTGAGAATTCATTTCGTTCTATAAACGGCAACTTTCATTGGATTCCCGTTTGGACAACGGCCTTCCCGTTTTTTTTCAACCGAGTCGAAAACTATGTTAGCGACTGTGAAAAATGAAATGATATATCGAATTTTTAATATGTATCGACACGTTGCCGTCGGTGTCATGTTGGGCGGTGTATGATACACCATGACGCGATTTAAAAAAATATATCTCTGCATTTTCCCGCGTGTGTGGAATGTTTGTGGAAAATTAAAGATTTCAAATAAACCTATTTAAAGTGTATGCGCACATAACTAATAAAAAAAACGAAGAAATATCTCTCGGTAATTTCCTGAAACATATTTTACTTCCGGCTAATATGTTGAATGAAATAAAAACGAAGAAATATATGTCGGCATCATTGTTGACGTTTTTGTGACGACTATCATCAAACGAAATAGTAATATATCATAACGGAAAAGCAAAAGCGAATTTTTAATATATATCGACACATTGCCGGCGGTGTCATGTTGGGCGGTGTATGATACACCATGACGCGATTTTAAAAAATATATCTCTGCATTTTCCCGCGTGTGTGGATTGTTCTCAATTATTGCTGACACCGAGTCTAAAAGTAAAACCATCGATAAAAATGAAATCATATGGTGAGTTAGATTGGAGATAAAGGCGTGAGAGAGACTCAATGGCCTTGAAGTTACAGGCCTTTGAGAATTCATTTCGTTCTATAAACGGCAACTTTCATTGGATTTTCTTCCCGTTTTTTTTCAACCGAGTCTAAAACTATGTTAGCGACTGTGAAAAATGAAATGATTTATCGAATTTGATTTGAAATAAAACTGGGGGAGAGCAAGACACCACGGGCCTACAAAACAGGACTCAAAGCTATGCGAGTTAATAAAATGGTGGATATTTGTTTATAGCCACTCCCAGAATGGGTGGAGCTATGGGTGGAGCTACTCTGCAAACCGAGTAAGCCACACCCCGGACAGACACCCAACAGATAGACAGACAGACAGACAGACAGAATCATCTACGGCTATTATAATATAGATATATATATATATATATATATATATATATATATATATATATATATATATATATATATATATATATATATATATATATATATATATATATATATACTATATATATATACTGTATATATACTATCTATATTATAATAGCCGTAGATGATTCTGTCTGTCTGTCTGTCTGTCTATCTGTTGGGTGTCTGTCCGGGGTGTGGCTTACTCGGTTTGCAGAGTAGCTCCACCCATAGCTCCACCCATTCTGGGAGTGGCTATAAACAAATATCCACCATTTTATTAACTCGCATAGCTTTGAGTCCTGTTTTGTAGGCCCGTGGTGTCTTGCTCTCCCCCAGTTTTATTTCAAATCAAATTCGATAAATCATTTCATTTTTCACAGTCGCTAACATAGTTTTAGACTCGGTTGAAAAAAAACGGGAAGAAAATCCAATGAAAGTTGCCGTTTATAGAACGAAATGAATTCTCAAAGGCCTGTAACTTCAAGGCCATTGAGTCTCTCTCACGCCTTTATCTCCAATCTAACTCACCATATGATTTCATTTTTATCGATGGTTTTACTTTTAGACTCGGTGTCAGCAATAATTGAGAACAATCCACACACGCGGGAAAATGCAGAGATATATTTTTTAAAATCGCGTCATGGTGTATCATACACCGCCCAACATGACACCGCCGGCAATGTGTCGATATATGTATATTAAAAATTCGCTTTTGCTTTTCCGTTATGATATATTACTATTTCGTTTGATGATAGTCGTCACAAAAACGTCAACAATGATGCCGACATATATTTCTTCGTTTTTATTTCATTCAACATATTAGCCGGAAGTAAAATATGTTTCAGGAAATTACCGAGAGATATTTCTTCGTTTTTTTTATTAGTTATGTGCGCATACACTTTAAATAGGTTTATTTGAAATCTTTAATTTTCCACAAACATTCCACACACGCGAGAAAATGCAGAGATATATTTTTTAAAATCGCGTCATGGTGTATCATACACCGCCCAACATGACACCGACGGCAATGTGTCGATATCTATTTTAAATTCGATATATCATTTCATTTTTCACAGTCGCTAACATAGTTTTAGACTCGGTTGAAAAAAAAGAGAAGAAAATCCGATGAAAGTTGCCGTTTATAGAACGAAATGAATTCTCAAATGCCTGTAACTTCAAGGCCATTGAGTCTCTCTCACGCCTTTATCTCCAATATAACTCACCATCATGGTTTTAGACTCGGTGTCAGCAACGCGGGAAAACGCAGAGATATATTTTTAAAAATACACCATATCACCGCCCAACAGCCAACAAGTATCATACACCGCCCAACATGACACAGACGTCAACATTTCGACATTATCGCTTTTTCTTTAAACCGAGCCGAACCGAATAAACCGAGTGAATTCACCGTTTACCTTTGGTGACAGTCGTCACAAAACGACATATATTTCTTCGTTTTTATTTCATTCAACATTTTTAGCCGGAAGTAAAATTACCGAGAAATTACCGAGTTCAGGAAATTACCGAGACATATTTCTTCGTTTTTTTATTTATTAGTTATTTGCGCATACACTTTAAATAGGTCTATTTGAAATATTAAATTTTCACAATGTAATTTACTTGCCATTTGTCATTTGATAATTATGAGACACTTCCTATTGAGGATCGTGACAATTCATGCGGTGCGTGGAAACTTCCATTTCCAAAATGGATGAAGAACGCAGACCTGAACAGGATGCAGCTAGAAAACGAATGAGAAGGGCGAACGAGTCCGTCGTCGAACGTCAATGCAGACTTGAACAGGATGCAGCCAGAAAACGAATGAGACGGGAGAACGAGTCCGTCGACGAACGTCAATGCAGACTTGAACAGGTTGCAGCAAGAAAACGAATGAGACAGGAGAACGAGACAGTTGAGGAACGTGAACACCGACTCGCACAGGATGCTGCTGCAACAACGATGAGGAGGGAGAACGAGACCCTCGACGAACGTGAACACAGACTCGCACAGGATGCTGCTGCAACAACGATGAGGATGGAGAACGAGACCCTCGACGAACGTGAACACAGACTCGCACAGGATGCTGCTGCAACAACGATGAGGAGGGAGAACGAGACCCTCGACGAACGTGAACACAGACTCGCACAGGATGCTGCTGCAACAACGATGAGGAGGGAGAACGAGACCCTCGACGAACGTGAACACAGACTCGCACAGGATGCTGCTGCAACAACGATGAGGAGGGAGAACGAGACCCTCGACGAACGTGAACACAGACTCGCACAGGATGCTGCTGCAACAACGATGAGGAGGGAGAACGAGACCCTCGACGAACGTGAACACAGACTCGCACAGGATGCTGCTGCAACAACGATGAGGAGGGAGAACGAGACCCTCGACGAACGTGAACACAGACTCGCACAGGATGCTGCTGCAACAACGATGAGGTGCGAGAACGAGACCGTCGATGAACGCCAACACAGACTCGCACGGCATGCTGAGCAACAAAGACGTTGGAGTGCTCAGCAAACATATACAACCGCAGCCATAATGGATCCGGCCGAAGTATCCGATAATATTGTTCAAGAGCATAAATGCGGTCCAATGACGTCACCATGTGTGTACTGTTCTGCACACCATTTCACAAATGAATCAACAGGACAAGGGGATGGATTTACACTGTGTTGTTCCAAGGGAAAAGTTAAATTGCCTCCACTATTTGCCGTACCTGCTCGACTGCAACAACTTTATCAGGGTGACGATGGAAAATGTCGCAACTTCCGAGACAATATCCGGAATTACAATTCGGCATTAGCTTTTGCATCAATGGGTGCTCAGATCTCATCTCCTCCAGGAAATGGACCATACTGTTTCAAAATCCACGGTCAAATTTACCATCGCTGTGGTCCATTACATCCATCACATGTACATGAACAAGCACAATTTGCACAATTATTTATTTTGGATACAGCTCAAGCTACAAAGGAACGTATGAATCGACCTGAGAATCACAGATGTTTGCAAGAATTCATGGCAGAACTGCACAACATACTATCTGACGTTAATCCTTATGTCACATGTTACAAGACTATGTTCGAGCGTGAACAGGAAGAAATCAGGAAAGCTGTCCTTGAAGATCGCCTCCCTTCTACCTTGGAAATGCATTTTCGTCGACTGTGTGCAGACGACCAAAGACGTTACAACATACCAACTGCTGATGAAATTGCTGCTGTCTTCGTTAGTGGACAAGATGGTGAACCACCTGCAAACAGGGATTTCCAGGTTCATTTGCATGACCAGGGCTTACACAATCTCTCTCCACTTTCCTCTCACATTGATCCCATGACATATCCCATTCTCTTTCCACATGGCGAGCCTGGATGGATGATAAACATGCCTCACCAGCGACAGACTGCGGTTCGAAACAAGGTAACTCATCGTGAATTCTATGCCTACCGACTGGCTATTCGAAATGAATTCAGCACTATCCATTCTTCGGGGAAATTGTTCCAGCAGTATGTTGTCGACGGTTATTGCAAGGCAGAAGCAAATCGACTGCAATACTTCAAACAAAATCAGGAAACCCTTAGAGCCATGGAATACAGAGGACTACTGGACCACGTCCAGAACGTTGCTGCTGATAACCAACGTCCTGTCGGTCGTATCGTCATTTTGCCGTCGAGTTTTGCAGGGAGTCCCAGAGCTATGCAGCAGAACTACCAAGATGCTATGGCCATTGTTCGCAAATTCGGAAAACCAGATCTTTTCATCACGTTCACGTGTAATCCAAAATGGACAGAGATACAAGAAAACATCGGCCAACACCAACGAGCTGAAGGCAGACCAGATTTAGTGGCACGCGTGTTTCATCTGAAATTAAAAGAGTTAATCGACGATATAACGAAGAAGCACGTGTTGGGCAAAGTACGTGCATTTCTCTACGTCGTCGAGTATCAGAAGCGTGGCCTACCGCATGCCCACATATTACTCATGCTGTGCCAAGAAGATAAAATTTGTACCGCTGAAGACATTGACAGAATTGTTTCCGCACAAATTCCTAATTCAAATGAGTCACCAGAGATCCATTCCTTGGTGAAGTCTCACATGATACATGGTCCGTGTGGCAATTTAAATCGCCATTCGATTTGTGTGAAAGATGGAGTGTGCAGTAAAGGCTTTCCAAAAGCGTATGCTGCAGAGACACTTGCGAGCATAGATGGCTATGCCCTTTACAAGCGTCCCCCAAATGGACCCACCATAACCGTTCATGGAACCGATGTTGATTGCCAATATGTCGTCCCATTCAATGCTTATTTACTGAAGAAGTACAGAGCACACATCAACATTGAGGTTTGCGCAAGCATAAAGAGTATAAAGTACTTATTTAAATATGTGTACAAGGGACATGACTGTGCCAGCATCGAAATTCGAGAGCGCGGGAGAGTGGAGGTGGACGAAATAAAGACCTATTTGGACTGTAGATATGTCAGTGCCCCAGAGGCAGCATGGAGATTGATGGAATTTGAAATGCACAAACAGTCCCATTCCATCACCAGACTTGCGGTACACTTACCTGAATTGCAGACTGTTGTGTTCAGGGATGGTAACGAGGAAGAAGCCATTGTACGACATAGGGGTACAACACTTACAGCTTGGTTTCAGTTAAACCAGAGAGACCCTGAGGCACGAAGTTATCTGTACCATGACATTCCAAAATATTACGTATTTGAAGATGGACAAAAGACATGGAAACTTCGACGCCGGGGCGGCAACAAGGTTATCGGACGCATGGTTTCGGCAAGCCCTATGGACATTGAGCGCTTTCATCTTCGTGTACTCCTGCTGCACTGCCCTGGTAAAACATCATTTGAAGATCTCAGAACCGTAGATGGAGCAGTTTGTGAAACATACAAGGATGCAGCCAGGAAATTACATTTAACAGAAGATGATACAGAATGGGACAGGTCCTTAGCTGATGGAGTTATCTTTGCCATGCCACAACAATTGAGATCTCTTTTTGCAACCCTATGCATATTCTGCACACCAACAGACACGTCGGCACTGTGGGAAAAATATAAAAACGACCTTTGCGAAGATTTTGTGCACAGCGGCCATATCTTGGAACAAAGTATTTTCATGGCATTGCGAGAAATACAGTCCTTCCTCCTAAGACATGGACAGACCTTGGAAGCATTTCAGTTACCAGTACCTCCAGACACTGTTGAAGATCTTTCGAGCGATGATTATCAGTATGTACCGGGAGATGAACATGAAAAAGGTGAAAACAACAGACAACTACTAAATGATGACCAAATCAAAATTGTAGATGAGGTCCTACAGGCCGTTCATTGTAGGGACCAGTACACAGGCAACCGGTTGTTTTTCGTTGATGGACCGAGCGGAAGTGGCAAGACCTTTCTCTATAATACGCTTCTGCACATCTTGCAAGGCCAGTGTCGTTTGGTTCTTCCAATGGCGTACTCGGGCATTGCAGCAACATTGCTAGCAGGGGGCCGTACATCGCACCATCGATTTAAATTGCCAGTGCCCATTTTGGAAAACTCCACATGCAACATATCACCTACGAGTAAAGATGCAGATACTCTAAGGAAGGCCAACCTATTCATTTGGGATGAAGCACCTATGGCTCCAGCATATGCTTTAGCGGCTGTTGATCGATGTCTCCGGGATGTAACCAGCAACAACATTCCTTTTGGTGGAAAGGTCTTACTTCTTGGTGGGGACTTCAGGCAGGTTTTGCCCGTTGTACCTCGCGCTGCACCTGCAGCAATCATCGCCACATGCATCAAGCGTAGCAAGTTGTGGCCAAAGTTCAAACTGCTGAACTTAAAATCAAACATGAGAGCTAATGATGACGAAGAATTCTCAAAATGGTTACTGTCGGTTGGAAATGGGACTGTGGAAACAATTCCTGACTCAGATTTAATACGACTGCCTGATCGTATCTGTGTAGAAGACAACATGTCTTTAGCAGAGGCTGTTTTTGGTAATTTGAACGAAATCCATTCAAACTATGATGCGCTGGCACAACGAGCCGTGTTGTGTCCAAAGAATGAATCCACATTTGTGATCAACGATGAGATACTGGATGCATTTCCTGGGGAAGAAAAGACGTACTTCAGCGCTGATTCCATTGTCTGTGATGACCCTGAAGAGGCACTAAATTATCCTATGGAATTCCTAAATCAATTAACTCCTTCTGGAATGCCATTGCACAAACTTCGTCTCAAAGATGGTGCTGTCATCATGTTACTCCGTAACTTTGATCCGAAACAGGGACTGTGCAATGGTGCAAGATTGGTTGTTAAAAGATTGTTGCCAAACATAATAGATGGAGAAATAATTTCTGGCAGTCACAAAGGAACACGCACATTTTTACCCAGGATTAGTATTGCACCTTCCGATACAACACTACCATTCGTACTCAAACGCCATCAATTTCCAGTTCGTGTGGCATTCTCTTTCTCAATAAACAAGAGTCAAGGTCAAACATTACACAAAGTTGGGATTTACCTACCAGAACCCGTCTTCAGCCATGGCCAATTATATGTTGCATTGTCGCGTGCTAAACGATTTGAGGATGTCAAGGTAAAGGTAGTCAGTAATGGCCAACAGGGAAAAATTGATGGCCGCAGTGGAATCTTCACCCGTAATGTTGTTTACCCGGAGGTCCTGCAGTGACACCATTCAGGCAACAAAAGGAGGTCACGAAGGAAAATAGTTAATTACTCCGACACATTTAGTTGCGGTGATTGAAAAATCACCGGACTATTGTTGCTGTTTTGATGCTTTTTACTGCTGTTTTGATGCTTTTTCACTGCTGTTTTGATGCTTTTTCAGTGCTGTTTTTTCACAGCTGTTCTGATGCTTTTTCACTGCTGTTTTGATGCTTTTTCACTGCTGTTTTGATGCTTTTTCAGCTGTTTTGATGCTTTTTCACTGCTGTTTTGACGCTTTCCACTGTTGTTTTGATGCTTTTTCACTGCTGTTTTGATGTTGTTTCACAGCTGTTCTGTTGCTTTTTTGCCGTTTTGCCTAAAAATCTCATTTCAAAAAAAAAAATTCCAAAAAAATCTCACAATGATGACATATAATTCAACGAAAACGTTGAAGCAACCGCATAATATTACGGTGTTGTTTAACTCTGAGTGAGAATAGTTCTAAATTTTTAAAACTTTCTTCTGATATTTGTGATTTCTTTCAAACAAACTGTATTTCCCATCTACACGGGCATGTATGTATTCCTATTAACGTTATGTAAAGTACATAAATTGTGTGGATTACATCATTTGTGGATGTGATCAATTATTGCCAGTAACCATTTTATATAACTGAATGTGCAGGTGCAGCATCTAACTCAATATGTCGAAATGTCACACACATCCATGCCCGTGGGATTCCCACGGGTGACCCCGCTAGTATATATATACTGTATATATGTATATATATATATATATATATATATATATGTATATATATATATATATATATATATATATATATATATATATATATATATATATATATATATATATATTGTTACGGGTTCGGAGGTCGGCGCTCCCCTTATCAACGGGGGGTTAATCCCCTTGTCTTTCTAAGCTGGCCGTTCCGAGTCCTGGAGCTATGACGTCACCTCTGGTCAGCGCTGAATAGGGTGGTAGGCCTAATTGTTCCTCTTACCTAATTACCAGCGCCTTCCGGGAAGCGAGGAAATGAGCCCCGCCCGAGCCACGGCCGTAGTGGACACGCCGAGCGAAGCGACCCGCGACTCAGGCCGTTAACAAGGACTAAACCCGATTCTGAGCGGTTCCTATCGTGCCACAGGTACTCAATTGAGAAAAGACTAAAGCGATCGGATAAGAGGAAACCAGAGTATGGGAAGAACAATGATGGGTTTATTAATTATGTACAAAACCAAGAAGAAGAAGAAACGAAAGAATGTACAAGAAGGGAAGAAGGAGAAGGACACAGGGCAGTCTTGTACAGTCTTGCTCTACAACCCCAGACAAACAGACACACTCACACGGGGATTTTAGCGGGTAGGGTGGAAGGTCCAGGTGGAAGGTCCTGGTCACTCGTCTGGTCCCAACTCGTACCGTGGTGGTGGTGGTGGAAAAGACAGCAGGCCGGCAGTGTGCCGCGTGTCGTTGACCGCGAGCGGACCTTCCATATAGCGGAGGGACTGGGATGCTGCGTACGTGATAAACGTATATCGTGCCAAACGCTCTCTCTCGCTCAATGTTCGTATGCAAGAGTGCCGCTGATCAGGTTCTCTGTGCAGTCCGAAACAGTACCACAAGCCGTCTCTCCTCGAAGTCCATAAAAGGGGCTCTGCGCAGTTTCGTCTCTCTCATCGGACCTCGTGAAAAGGCTTGCGCTCGCGCTTATATTACGCGCTCCCAGATCACGCCGCGCTTCATCAAGCCACGCCCACCAGAGATATTTCATCAGCCCTGGTTGGCTGGTGGGGCATACCGGCCATGCCTTTGATGACTAGTTGACGTGGCCACACCTTCTTCTTGGCGTTCCACCCCCTTCTTCCTCGAGCCGACTGCATGGTCAATGGCGGTGCCTGTGCGCACGCTAACCAAGGCGCTTAACAGAATTTGGAGAGAGGTCGCAAAATGAACAAAAGGGCCTACTCCTTATTTGATTGATACAACGCAGATTCAACTATTGGACACACGGCCTTATCTAAAACACATAATAATTAAATAACTGAGTTCCTATGGTGGCCTACGTGTTGCTTGTGGACTAACTAGGGGTGCAACCTTTAACCTTTACTGTCATATTTACAAGTGATTATTATTTACAAAAGTGTGGGTTCTAAAACCGCAACACTGCACTTTCCCTTTTTCCAGGCTCGATCCGATCCGAAACAAAAGGAACTATTTTTTAACTTAGTGTGACACTTACGTGTGGTTACCCTCTACTTTTAACCTCACCCTGAGTGCGACAGTTTTAACACTAAATATGTCCCGCCTGCTGCGTTGCATCCTATCTACTGACTCACGCCCACAATTAACCGAATTGCGGAATGGTCTTCAAACTAAACATTTAGCCGGTGGGGAGCATTATTTACAAAAACACTAATTATTTACAAACTGTCACCCAGACCTGTCTTTTGTGGGAAGAAAAAGATGGTTTTGAAAAGAGGAAAAATACCACTGCCATGCACTGCACCGATACACCATACCATATGTACCAATATGCACCAGTAAAGAAAAAATGCACCAAAAGCACCAAAAAGCACCATCACCAAAATGCACAAAACAAACATTTAAAAAATAAGCAATGATGTCTTCTGCTTCTCTACTCTGCTGGGCTGCTGTTTCTGGTTGTCTTGATCTTCTTGCTTGATGTTAATTTTAATAAGAAAGGGCACAAACCGCGTCCGCTTTTTATTATTGATTTGGCCAGCAGGGCCAACTCCGGTGGTCCACTGCTGGGCATGGGTGCCACTTTAAAACAGTGGTCCGCAAGGCAGACACCGCTGGCAACAATGGTCGGTCCCAGCAGAGACGCCAGGCCACAGAACGTGTGGTCCATAAGGTGGTGCTAGGCCACAGAACATGTGGTCCATAAGTGGTGCTAGGCCACAGAACGTGTGGTCCATATGGTGCATCAGTGCAGGCAGGAGGCAGCAAAGGTGCGGGCGCACAACTCACAGCACCTGCACACTTCCCCTCGGGCACAAAAGAACAAGGGTCCATGAGTGATTGAGTGGGGAAGGAAGGACAAGCAGATCAGCGGGCTAGGGCGCAAGGGTACACATCAAAACAAAGCAATGCAACATGAAGGGCACGGAGAGCGAGCCGAGAAAGCTCGTCCCTAACGTTCGTCACCCCCCATGTCACCTACCCTACCCTTGCCCTTATTCGTATTTACACAATTTACACCTTTACAAATTCATCGCTAACGTCTTGTCTTCCCCATATCTCCCCTAATGCCAAGTTCGTCATCAATCCCTCCTAAGGAGGAAGAGATG
>NC_136263.1:142603790-142716290 GCF_964187855.1 Myxine glutinosa
TAATAGCAGTAGCTGCTGACAGATAGATACATCTCTGAGTGCTATAATAGCAGTAGCTGCTGATAGATAGATACATCTGTGAGTGCTATAATAGCAGTAGCTGCTGATATATAGATACATCTATGAGTGCTATAATAGCAGTAGCTGCTGATAGATAGATACATCTATGAGTGCTATAATAGCAGTAGCTGCTGATATATAGATACATCTATGAGTGCTATTATAGCAGTAGCTGCTGTTATATAGATACATCTATGAGTGCTATTATAGCAGTAGCTGCTGTTATATAGATACATCTATGAGTGCTATAATAGCAGTAGCTGCTGCTATATAGATACATCTACGAGTGCTATAATAGCAGTAGCTGCTGATATAGATACATCTATGAGTGCTATAAAGGCAGTAGCTGCTGATAGATAGATACATCTATGAGTGCTATAAAGGCAGTAGCTGCTGTTATATAGATACATCTATGAGTGCTATAATAGCAGTAGCTGCTGATAGATAGATACATCTATGAGTGCTATAAAGGCAGTAGCTGCTGTTATATAGATACATCTATGAGTGCTATAATAGCAGTAGCTGCTGATAGATAGATACATCTATGAGTGCTATAATAGCAGTAGCTGCTGATATATAGATACATCTATGAGTGCTATAATAGCAGTAGCTGCTGATAGATAGATACATCTATGAGTGCTATAATAGCAGTAGCTGCTGATATATAGATACATATATGAGTGCTATTATAGCAGTAGCTGCTGTTATATAGATACATCTATGAGTGCTATAATAGCAGTAGCTGCTGATAGATAGATACATCTATGAGTGCTATAATAGCAGTAGCTGCTGATATATCGATACATCTATGAGTGCTATAATAGCAGTAGCTGCTGCTATATAGATACATCTACGAGTGCTATAATAGCAGTAGCTGCTGATAGATAGATACATCTATGAGTGCTATAATAGCAGTAGCTGCTGATAGATAGATACATCTATGAGTGCTATAATAGCAGTAGCTGCTGATATATAGATACATCTATGAGTGCTATTATAGCAGTAGCTGCTGTTATATAGATACATCTCTGAGTGCTATAATAGCAGTAGCTGCTGATAGATAGATACATCTGTGAGTGCTATAATAGCAGTAGCTGCTGATATATAGATACATCTCTGAGTGCTATAATAGCAGTAGCTGATGATAGATAGATACATCTGTGAGTGCTATAATAGCAGTAGCTGCTGATATATAGATACATCTATGAGTGCTATAATAGCAGTAGCTGCTGATAGATAGATACATCTATGAGTGCTATAATAGCAGTAGCTGCTGATATATAGATACATATATGAGTGCTATTATAGCAGTAGCTGCTGATATATAGATACATCTCTGAGTGCTATAATAGCAGTAGCTGCTGATAGATAGATACATCTGTGAGTGCTATAATAGCAGTAGCTGCTGATATATAGATACATCTCTGAGTGCTATAATAGCAGTAGCTGCTGATAGATAGATACATCTGTGAGTGCTATAATAGCAGTAGCTGCTGATATATAGATACATATATGAGTGCTATAATAGCAGTAGCTGCTGATAGATAGATACATCTATGAGTGCTATAATAGCAGTAGCTGCTGATATATAGATACATCTATGAGTGCTATTATAGCAGTAGCTGCTGTTATATAGATACATCTCTGAGTGCTATAATAGCAGTAGCTGCTGATAGATAGATACATCTGTGAGTGCTATAATAGCAGTAGCTGCTGATATATAGATACATCTCTGAGTGCTATAATAGCAGTAGCTGCTGATAGATAGATACATCTGTGAGTGCTATAATAGCAGTAGCTGCTGATATATAGATACATCTATGAGTGCTATAATAGCAGTAGCTGCTGATAGATAGATACATCTATGAGTGCTATAATAGCAGTAGCTGCTGATAGGTAGATACATCTATGAGTGCTATAATAGCAGTAGCTGCTGTTATATAGATACATCTATGAGTGCTATAATAGCAGTAGCTGCTGATAGATAGATACATCTATGAGTGCTATAATAGCAGTAGCTGCTGATAGATAGATACATCTATGAGTGCTATAATAGCAGTAGCTGCTGTTATATAGATACATCTATGAGTGCTATAATAGCAGTAGCTGCTGATAGATAGATAGAGACATCTATGAGTGCTATAATAGCAGTAGCTGCTGATAGATAGTTACATCTATGAGTGCTATAATAGCAGTAGCTGCTGATAGATAGATACATCTATGAGTGCTATAATAGCAGTAGCTGCTGATAGATAGATACATCTATGAGTGCTATAATAGCAGTAGCTGCTGATAGATAGATACATCTGTGAGTGCTATAATAGCAGTAGCTGCTGACAGATAGATACATCTATGAGTGCTATAATAGCAGTAGCTGCTGACAGATAGATACATCTATGAGTGCTGTAATAGCAGTACCTGCTGATAGATAGATACATCTATGAGTGCTGTAATAGCAGTAGCTGCTGATATATAGATGCATCTATGAGTGCTATAATAGCAGTAGCTGCTGATAGATAGATACATCTATGAGTGCTATAATAGCAGTAGCTGCTGATAGATAGATACATCTATGAGTGCTATAATAGCAGTAGCTGCTGATAGATAGATACATCTATGAGTGCTATAATAGCAGTAGCTGCTGATAGATAGATACATCTATGAGTGCTATAATAGCAGTACCTGCTGATAGATAGATACATCTATGAGTGCTATAATAGCAGTAGCTGCTGATAGATAGATACATCTATGAGTGCTATAATAGCAGTAGCTGCTGATAGATAGATACATCTGTGAGTGCTATAATAGCAGTAGCTGCTGATAGATAGATACATCTCTGGGTGCTATAATAGCAGTAGCTGCTGACAGATAGATACATCTATGAGTGCTATAATAGCAGTAGCTGCTGACAGATAGATACATCTATGAGTGCTATAATAGCAGTAGCTGCTGATAGATAGATACATCTATGAGTGCTGTAATAGCAGTAGCTGCTGATATATAGATGCATCTATGAGTGCTATAATAGCAGTAGCTGCTGACAGATAGATACATCTATGAGTGCTATAATAGCAGTAGCTGTTGATAGATAGATACATCTATGAGTGCTATAGTAGCAGTAGCTGCTGATAGATAGATACATCTATGAGTGCTATAATAGCAGTAGCTGCAGATAGATAGATACATCTATGAGTGCTATAATAGCAGTAGCTGCTGATAGATAGATACATATATGAGTGCTATAATAGCAGTAGCTGCTGATAGATAGATACATCTGTGAGTGCTATAATAGCAGTAGCTGCTGACAGATAGATACATCTATGAGTGCTATAATAGCAGTAGCTGCTGATATATAGATACATCTCTGAGTGCTATAATAGCAGTAGCTGCTGATAGATAGATACATCTGTGAGTGCTATAATAGCAGTAGCTGCTGATATATAGATACATCTATGAGTGCTATAATAGCAGTAGCTGCTGATAGATAGATACATCTGTGAGTGCTATAATAGCAGTAGCTGCTGACAGATAGATACATCTCTGAGTGCTATAATAGCAGTAGCTGCTGATAGATAGATACATCTGTGAGTGCTATAATAGCAGTAGCTGCTGATATATAGATACATCTATGAGTGCTATAATAGCAGTAGCTGCTGATAGATAGATACATCTATGAGTGCTATAATAGCAGTAGCTGCTGATATATAGATACATCTATGAGTGCTATTATAGCAGTAGCTGCTGTTATATAGATACATCTATGAGTGCTATAATAGCAGTAGCTGCTGATAGATAGCTACATCTATGAGTGCTATAATAGCAGTAGCTGCTGATATATCGATACATCTATGAGTGCTATAATAGCAGTAGCTGCTGCTATATAGATACATCTACGAGTGCTATAATAGCAGTAGCTGCTGATATAGATACATCTATGAGTGCTATAAAGGCAGTAGCTGCTGATAGATAGATACATCTATGAGTGCTATAAAGGCAGTAGCTGCTGTTATATAGATACATCTATGAGTGCTATAATAGCAGTAGCTGCTGATAGATAGATACATCTATGAGTGCTATAAAGGCAGTAGCTGCTGTTATATAGATACATCTGTGAGTGCTATAATAGCAGTAGCTGCTGATAGATAGATACATCTATGAGTGCTATAATAGCAGTAGCTGCTGATATATAGATACATCTATGAGTGCTATAATAGCAGTAGCTGCTGATAGATAGATACATCTATGAGTGCTATAATAGCAGTAGCTGCTGATATATAGATACATATATGAGTGCTATTATAGCAGTAGCTGCTGTTATATAGATACATCTATGAGTGCTATAATAGCAGTAGCTGCTGATAGCTAGATACATCTATGAGTGCTATAATAGCAGTAGCTGCTGATATATCGATACATCTATGAGTGCTATAATAGCAGTAGCTGCTGCTATATAGATACATCTACGAGTGCTATAATAGCAGTAGCTGCTGATAGATAGATACATCTATGAGTGCTATAATAGCAGTAGCTGCTGATAGATAGATACATCTATGAGTGCTATAATAGCAGTAGCTGCTGATATATAGATACATCTATGAGTGCTATTATAGCAGTAGCTGCTGTTATATAGATACATCTCTGAGTGCTATAATAGCAGTAGCTGCTGATAGATCGATACATCTGTGAGTGCTATAATAGCAGTAGCTGCTGATATATAGATACATCTCTGAGTGCTATAATAGCAGTAGCTGCTGATAGATAGATACATCTGTGAGTGCTATAATAGCAGTAGCTGCTGATATATAGATACATCTATGAGTGCTATAATAGCAGTAGCTGCTGATAGATAGATACATCTATGAATGCTATAATAGCAGTAGCTGCTGATATATAGATACATATATGAGTGCTATTATAGCAGTAGCTGCTGATATATCGATACATCTCTGAGTGCTATAATAGCAGTAGCTGCTGATAGATAGATACATCTGTGAGTGCTATAATAGCAGTAGCTGCTGATATATAGATACATCTCTGAGTGCTATAATAGCAGTAGCTGCTGATAGATAGATACATCTGTGAGTGCTATAATAGCAGTAGCTGCTGATATATAGATACATCTATGAGTGCTATAATAGCAGTAGCTGCTGATAGATAGATACATCTATGAGTGCTATAATAGCAGTAGCTGCTGATATATAGATACATATATGAGTGCTATTATAGCAGTAGCTGCTGTTATATAGATACATCTATGAGTGCTATAATAGCAGTAGCTGCTGATAGATAGATACATCTATGAGTGCTATAATAGCAGTAGCTGCTGATATATCGATACATCTATGAGTGCTATAATAGCAGTAGCTGCTGCTATATAGATACATCTACGAGTGCTATAATAGCAGTAGCTGCTGATAGATAGATACATCTATGAGTGCTATAATAGCAGTAGCTACTGATAGATAGATACATCTATGAGTGCTATAATAGCAGTAGCTGCTGTTATATAGATACATCTATGAGTGCTATAATAGCAGTAGCTGCTGATAGATAGATACATCTATGAGTGCTATAATAGCAGTAGCTGCTGATATATCGATACATCTATGAGTGCTATAATAGCAGTAGCTGCTGCTATATAGATACATCTATGAGTGCTATAATAGCAGTAGCTGCTGATAGATAGATACATCTATGAGTGCTATAATAGCAGTAGCTGCTGATATAGATACATCTATGAGTGCTATAATAGCAGTAGCTGCTGATATAGATACATCTATGAGTGCTATAATAGCAGTAGCTGCTGATAGAGAGATACATCTATGAGTGCTATAATAGCAGTAGCTGCTGATATATAGATACATGTATGAGTGCTATAATAGCAGTAGCTGCTCATAGATAGATACATCTATGAGTCCTATAATAGCAGTAGCTGCTCATAGATAGATACATCTATGAGTCCTATAATAGCAGTAGCTGCTGATATATAGATACATCTATGAGTGCTATAATAGCAGTCATAGATACATCTATGAGTGCTATAATAGCAGTAGCTGCTGATAGAGAGATACATCTATGAGTGCTATAATAGCAGTAGCTGCTGATATATAGATACATCTATGAGTGCTATAATAGTAGTAGCTGCTGATATATACATACATCTATGAGTGCTATAATAGCAGTAGCTGCTGCTATATAGATACATCTATGAGTGCTATAATAGCAGTAGCTGCTGATATATAGATACATCTATGAGTGCTATAATAGCAGTAGCTGCTGCTATATAGATACATCTATGAGTGCTATAATAGCAGTAGCTGCTGATAGAGAGATACATCTATGAGTGCTATCATAGCAGTAGCTGCTGATATATCGATACATCTATGAGTGCTATAATAGCAGTAGCTGCTGATATATAGATACATCTATGAGTGCTATAATAACAGTAGCTGCTGATAGAGAGATACATCTATGAGTGCTATAATAGCAGTACCTGCTGATATAAAGATACATCTATGAGTGCTATAATAGCAGTAGCTGCTGATAGATACATCTATGAGTGCTATAATAGCAGTAGCTGCTGATAGATAGACACATCTATGAGTGCTATAATAGCAGTAACTGCTGATATATAGATACATCTATGTGTGCTATAATAGTAGTAGCTGCTGATAGATAGATACATCTATGAGTGCTATAATAGCAGTATCTGCTGATATATAGATACATCTATGAGTGCTATAATAGCAGTAGCTGCTGATATATAGATACATCTATGAGTGCTATAATAGCAGTAGCTGCTGATATATAGATACATCTATGAGTGCTATAATAGCAGTAGCTGCTGATAGAGCGATACATCTATGAGTGCTATAATAGCAGTAGCTGCTGATAGATAGATACATCTGTGAGCGCTATAATAGCAGTCGCTGCTGATAGATACATCTATGAGTGCTATAATAGCAGTAGCTGCTGATAGATAGACACATCTATGAGTGCTATAATAGCAGTAGCTGCTGATAGATAGATACATCTATGAGTGCTATAATAGCTGCTGATAGATACATCTATGAGTGCTATAATAGCAGTAGCTGCTGTTATATAGATATGTAGCGGTTCCCGCTGAATGTCCACAATCGCCTTGCACCTGCCAGGACGAGGCCAGGGCGCGATCGCCATGCCGGGCTCATCCGGACGGGCCCAGACGCGCCTCTCTTGGGCATGCCCGGACTCGCTGTTCCCGGGCATGCCCGAACCTCCCGGGCACGCCCGGTCTCGTCATTCCCGGGCATGCCCGCTCTCGCCTTTCCAGGGCTCGCCAAGAGCGCCCGGGCACGCCCAGCCTCGACTTGCCAGGCCGCCCGGGCATGTCCAGAATCGCCTTTCCAGGGCTCGCCCAGAGCGTCCGGGCATGCCCGCTCTCGCCTTTCCAGGGCTCGCCCAGAGCGCTTGGGCACGCCCAGCCTCGACTTGCCAGGCCGCGTCCAGGACGCCCGGGCATGTCCAGACTCGCCTTTCCAGGACTCGCCCTTGACACCCGGGCATGCTCGGTCTCGGTTTTCCCGGGCAAACGCCCTGGCATAAATGTGTATATATATTGCTGCCCGATAAACGGGCTTGTCAGAATACCTGAGCTGTTTTGTTTCAATAAAGCAACTCAGACGAATTCCGTCTTTGGTCGCGTCAATTCTTTCGACGCGTTGGAGCGCAGCTCCTTCACTGGTGACCTACCGACATGGACATGGCAGTGACTCTTAAACTGCCTACCTTCTGGGAGGCTCACGCGGCTGTTTGGTTCGCCCAGGCGGACTCCCAGTTCGCCCTGCGAGGCATCACCGCGGACGACACCCGCTTCCACCACGTCGTGGCAGCGCTCGGTTCCACCACCGCGGCCCGCGCCCTGAGCCTCCTCGAGCACCCGCCGGCTGCTGACAAGTATGACGCGCTGAAGACGCTCCTCCTCGACGCTTTCGCCCTCTCACCGGCGGCACACGCACGGCGCCTGCTCGACCTGCCCGAGCTCGGCGACACGCACCCGTCCGAGCGCATGGACTATATGCTCTCGTTGCTCGGTGAGCACTCTCCGGATTTCTGTTCCGCGAGCTGTTCCTTCGCCAGCTGCCTCGCCCTGGCTGGCACGTCGATCACCGATCCCCGCGCCCTCGCCAGGGAAGCCGATAAGATCTCCTCGGCGGGCCAACACATCGGCGCGGCTACTTGGAGCCTGCCACCGTCCGAGGCGATGCCCACGATGCCCGAGCGCCCTGCGCGGTTGGAGGCCGAACTGCCGGTGGAACTGGCAGCCGCCACGCCACGCCGACCGCTTCCGACACGACGGCCGGGGCCTCCACCTGACCAGGCGTGGTGTTATTACCACGTCACGTTCGGACACGAGGCTCGGACGTGCCGACCCCCGTGCACTTTCTGCAAGTCGGGAAACGGCCGGCCGGCGTTCATTCCCAGCCATGAGCGCCGGCCACTCGGGCAACTTGCTTTTTATTCGGGACAAAGCGTCCGGGCGGCGTTTCCTTTGTGACACCGGCGCCCAACTGAGCGTCATACCCGCCTCCGAGCAGGACAGGTGGGACGCCATTTGCGGCCCCTCTTTGGTCGCTGCTAATGGCTCGGCCATACGCACTTTCGGCCCGCGCGATGTCACCCTCTGCTTCGGCAGCCAGCGCTTTCAGTGGACCTTTGTGACAGCCTGCGTCCCCATGGCTTTGCTGGGCGCCGACTTCCTCTGCGCGCACGGGCTGCTGGTCGACGTCAAACGACGTCGCCTTGTCAACGCCGAGACCTTCAGCTCCCTGGCGTGCACGATGAGCAGCTCCGCACCGACCGAACTAGCATGCGCCCGCCCGACGGCGAACGAGTTCGCTCGCCTGCTCGCGGAATTCCCGGCCCTCACGCGGCCGACGTTTTCGGCCGTCGCAGTGTGGCATGGGATCGAGCACCACATACCCACTACGGGCCCGCCGGTCTACGCCAGGGCCCGCCGCCTCGACCTGGCCAAGCTCGCCGTGGCAAAGGCAGAGTTCGACGCGTTGGAGCACCTCGGCATCGTGCGGCGCTCCAATAGTGCGTGGGCCTCACCACTGCACATCGTGCCAAAGCCGGGGGGCGGATGGCGCCCGTGTGGCGACTACCGCCGCCTCAACGACGCTACCACCCCCGACAGGTACCCGATCCCGCACATCCAGGACTTTTCCGCCCGTTTGGCGGGACGGGTCATATTTTCCAAAATTGACCTGATACGGGGATACCACCAGGTACCTGTCCGGGCGGCCGACGTCCCGAAGACGACCGTCATCACGCCGTTCGGCCTGTTCGAATTTTTGAGGATGCCGTTTGGCCTCAAGAACGCGGCCCAGGCGTTCCAGCGCTTAATGGACGGCGTGCTGCGCGACCTGCCATTTCTTTTCGTCTATCTGGACGATATCCTCGTCACCAGCACGTCCCGCGCCGAGCACCTCCTCCACCTCCGAACACTGTTCGGTCGCCTCAGCGAGCACGGCTTAATTGTCAACCCGGCCAAATGCCACTTCGGCACGACGACCGTTGACTTTTTGGGCCACCGCATCACCAAGACCGGGGCCGTGCCGCTGCCGACCAAGGTTGAGGCCATCACCACGTTCCCGTGTCCCCGTTCCATCAAGGCCCTACAAGAGTTCCTCGGCATGGTGAATTTTTATCACCGATTCGTGCCCCGCGCTGCTCAGCTCATGCGACCCCTTTACGAGGCCCTCCGGGGCAAGCCGGCCAAGCATGACATCGTTTGGTCCGCGGCCATGGACGCGGCCTTCGCGAGCGCAAAACGGGCCCTCGCCGACGCAACGCTGCTGGCTCACGCGGTGCTCAACGCGCCCATCGCCCTCACTACGGACGCCTCCAACTACGCGGTGGGCGCCGTCCATGAACAATGGGTGGACGGGGTTTGGCAGCCACTCACTTTTTTCAGCCGGCAACTCCGGCCGAACGAGTTAAAATACAGCACGTTCGACCGCGAGCTGCTCGGTCTATTCCTGGCCGTTCGCCATTTCCCACACCTCCTGGAGGGCCGCCCGTTCACGGCTTTCGTCGACCACAAGCCGTTGGTCTACGCGATGGCCAAAGTCACGGAGCCGTGGTCGGCCCGCCAGCAGCGCCACCTCTCCGCCGTGTCGGAATTCACCATGGACATCCGGCACGTCGCCGGCAAAGACAACGCCGTGGCCGAATGTCTTTCTCGGGCCAGCGCGAACGCAGTCCACCTCGGCGTGGACTTCGCGCTCATGGCGGCCGACCAGACCACTGACACCTCAGTGCAGGCCCTCCTGGCGGCGGACACGGGCCTCCGCCTGGCCGACATCCCCTTCGTGGGCACCGTCCTGCTCTGCGACGTCTCCCAGGGCCAGCCTCGCCCCATCGTGCCCGTTTCCTGGCAGCGCCGCATCTTCGCCTCCATCCACGGCCTTTCTCACCCGGGCCGGAAAGCTTCTCAGAAGCTGGTGTCGGCGCGTTTCGTCTGGCACGGCCTTCGACGGAACGTCCGCAACTGGGCCAACGCCTGCACAGCCTACCAGCGGGCCAAGGTCCACCGCCACACCCAGGCCCCGCTAGCACCTTTCACCGTGTCTGCACGGTATTTCGACCACGTCCACGTGGACCTGGTGGGTCCCCTGCCCCCATCGCGGGGGTTCACCCACCTGCTCACCATGGTGGACAGGACCACCAGCTGGCCAGAGGCCGTGCCCCTCACCTCCACCACCGCCGCCGACGTGGCACAGGCGTTCATCGCCACCTGGGTCGCGCGCTTCGGCGCACCGGCGGACATCTCGTCCGACCGCGGCCCACAGTTCACGTCCGAACTTTGGGGCGCGGTCGCCCGCTCGTTGGGGGTCACGCTGCACCGCACCACGGCCAACCACCCCCAAGCCAACGGGTTGTGCGAGCGGTTTCACCGCTCCATGAAGGCCGCACACATGGCCGGCCTTCAGGACGACGGTTGGACCGACCGGCTGCCGTGGGTCCTTTTGGGCCTCCGCACGGCCCCCAAGGAGGACCTCCGGGCGTCCGCCGCCGAGCTCGTCTACGGCCAGCCGCTCCGCGTCCCGGGCGAGTTCGTGCCCGACGCTACCAGTCCCTGGTCCGCCGCACACCAGCGCTTGGACCTCCAGGAGGCCGCCCAACGATTTGCCCCCGTGCCAACTTCCGGCCACGGTGGCCCCCAGTCCTACGTCCCCCCCCCCCCCCCGGCGCTTCGCACAGCGGAGTACGTCTTTGTGCGTCATGACGCGCACCGGGGGCCACTCCGGCCGCCGTACGACGGGCCCTTCCGGGTCCTGCGACGGGGCGACAAGTCCTTCGTCGACGACGTCGGCGGCCGGTCGGACCAGATCTCTGTGGACCGCCTCAAACCGGCGCACGTGGACGTCGACCGACCACCACGGTTGGCCCTTCCTCCGCGGCGAGGCCGCCCCCCATCCACAGTTCCCCCCGCTCGACCACCCACAACCGGATCGGACCCCCCCCCCCCCCCCACGACCCTCCAAGGGTCGCTTCGGCCGGGTCATCCGGACCCCCCTTAAATTGACCCTGCCGGTGCAGGTCGATTCTGGAGGGGCGTGTGTAGTGGTTCCCGCTGAATGTACACAATCGCCTTGCACCTGCCAGGACGCGGCCAGGGCGCGATCGCCATGCCGGGCTCGTCCGGACGGGCCCAGACGCGCCTCTCCTGGGCATGCCCAGACTCGCTGTTCCCGGGCACGCCCAAACCTCCCGGGCATGCCCGGTCTCGTCTTTCCCGGGCATGCCCGCTCTCGCCTTTCCAGGGCTCGCCCAGAGCGCCCGGGCACGCCCAGCCTCGACTTGCCAGGCCGCCCAGGCATGTCCAGACTCGCCTTTCCAGGGCTCGCCCAGAGCGTCCGGGCATGCCCACTCTCGCCTTTCCAGGGCTCGCCCAGCCTCGACTTGCCAGGCCGCATCCAGGACGCCCGGGCATGTCCAGACGCCTTTCCAGGACTCGCCCTTGACACCCGGGCATGCCCGGTCTCGGTTTTCCCGGGCAAACGCCCCGGCATAAATGTGTATATATATTGCTGCCCGATAAACGGGCTTGTCAGAATACCTGAGCTGTTTTGTTTCAATAAAGCAACTCGGACGAATTCCGTCTTTGGTCGCGTCAATTCTTTCGACTCGCGTTGGAGCGCAGCTCCTTCAGATACATCTATGAGTGCTATAATAGCAGTAGCTGCTGTTATATAGATACATCTATGAGTGCTATAATAGCAGTAGCTGCTGTTATATAGATACATCTATGAGTGCTATAATAGCAGTAGCTGCTAATAGATAGATACATCTATGAGTGCTATAATAGCAGTAGCTGCTGTTATATAGATACATCTATGAGTGCTATAATAGCAGTAGCTGCTGATAGATAGATACATCTATGAGTGCTATAATAGCAGTAGCTGCTGATAGATACATTAATGGCAACCGGACATTACTCTTAAAAGCCGAAGTTTTGGTCCACCATTGTTATATGTATCAGCAAATATTAAAAGTAAACAGAACTCAATGTGACATAGGTTTCTTTATTTGAATCGTATCAGTGTGTACATACGAAGGTTTACTAGTTTAGAAATCATAACATGATTCATCATGTATGTGCGATCAAGTATATTTTAGAAAAAAACATATTGTGCGTTGAATAATCCATTAAAATTTCACTCTGGAAAAAAACAAAACAAAAAAAACCCGTCCCTCCCTAACCACTTTTTTGAAAAACAGTGATGATAAACAGGAAAAAAAAATTAACCAGCCTAACTGAAACGCCTTTTGTAAATTTGGCCCGATGTGTTGTTACGTGCTCATCAAGCTTATTTATCAAAGAGCATGGATCACATTCAATCAAGGTGGGTACTGGGTAGGTGTTACGGATTCGTCACTTCCGTTGTTGTGGTTCTCATCCACTGTAAACATTTATTATTGTTATCGTTTAGATGAAATAGAGATAACTGTTTTCAGAAGGTTAAAAAAGTTAGTGTTTTAAAAGAAACCAGAAACCGGATCAGGAACCGGAGGAAGAGGAGAAAGCAGAGGAAGAAGAGGTGGAGCGTGTGAGGTCAGATAAGGAGCCGAGCTGCGTTGAGGTTTTGAGCAAACGCTGGCGAACGGGGGTCACAAGTGAACTTTGGGTTTCCTGGGAAAGGGATTCTTGCGATAGAGTTGTTATCGCTGTGACAGATAAAGCTGCATGACAGGTTTTGAGGTTGATTCCGAAGAGAATCATTGGAGTGCCGTTACGTCTCGAGAACAGACCGTTGGCCATTTTGCCTCGCACCTGATTTCGTATCGCTCCAGGTTTTTCACCTCGCTTCAACCATTTCAACGCATCCAGCCATTAACCTGGTGTGTGTGTGTAATGTGGATTTTGAGTGGGAAATTGCGGTTTGCCGATTGGGAGCCGTTGAACGTCCATACCCGAAGGTGTGATTTCCCAGTCACCTCTTGAGGACACCTTTGCCCATCTTTGGCAGTGTGACTGTCAACTGAGCGGGATTCTGGTCTCGATACATCGTTCTGACGATCATTGGAGCGTGGATCGACTTTGGCTTAAATCTGGGACAGATACATTGGGAATGTTATTTTCGCTCACTTGGAGCACAGCGAGTTACATTGTAGGAAACTGATGGTACCATCATAGGAATGATATATTGGTTGTACAATTGATTACTATTGTTTTTGTGCTGTTATTCTTGTGTGACCTTAATACAATACTTGTTTGTTGGTAACAATTGGTGTGGTTTCACCATTGATCTTTGACACACAGAATAACACATCTTTCTGCCGTGACTCCTCTCGGGGCTCGGAGGTTCACCGTGACCGGGGTTTGGGGAGGAGCATGTAACAGTAGGTTATGATGGTGTGAGTAATCGCTTTCGACAAATCCCCCCCAACGCCTTTGTTGATGTGCTCACTCAGCATTGTGCAATGGCTTTACAGGAACAAGCAGGACAAACCCACAGTATCACTGGTCCGAGCAGAGATCGACATTGGCAGGTTTTCCTTTCTTGCATCTGCTGTCTCTCGATAGCAAATCTCCCAGATTCAAAGTGTTGCAGGCCCTTGCGGCAAATGTTGTGCCAAGCTTACCTGTTTGTGGCTTCACAAAAACAAAAATCATGCAGGGTCAAAATGACCAACAAATGCATTATTGGGGGCATTAAAGTTGAAAATAATTTTTCATGCGATCCTAAAGAACAAAAAAAAAAACAAAAAAAAAAAACAGAAATGTGTATTACCCTTTATTTGAAGCATAAAGGAAAGGTCATGCATAAAAATGTTTTGTTGTGGTGAAACAAGCAATCATGGCTGGGTCGAAATGACCCACAAATGCATTCATCGTTTTTTTTGTTTGTTTGTTTTACTTTTTTTCCACAATGCTGAAAGAAAACAAAAAACACACAAGAATATGTATTGCCCTTTATTTGAAGCATACAGGAAAGGTCATGCATAAATAGTAAATACGTTTTTATAACAAAGTTATAGCGAAACAAAAATCATGCCACATCAATACAACCCATGAATGCATTCAAGGGTGAAGGATAAATCACAATCCAAAACAAGAAAGAGCAATCAGAGATTGCAAACCCTCACCAGCATGTATTTTCAGTGGTTTTTAAGGCTTTTGTGTTAAAACAAATATGGTGGCTGAACCACGTGACTGATGACATAATTATTTTTTCCCCACTAATTTATTCCGAGATTATGGAAGGAGGGGTGGAAGTAGTGATGGATGAGTGGAGGGATGGATGAGTGGAAGGCGGGATGGATGAGTGGAAGGCGGGATGGATGAGTGGAAGGCGGGATGTATGAGTGGAAGCAGGGATGGATGAGAGTGAAAGGATGGATGGATGAGAGTGAAAGGGGGATTGATCTCTCAAAGGAATCATTTTGTTGGCTGCTGAATCTAATGCAAGATGACGTGGATCAACCTACGATGAAGAACAATGCGCTGAATCCCCTCGAACAATTGGTGAGTGACGCTTTGATTATATACAAGTGCATAATTTCATTTATGGTGCTGGAGATATGGCCAATGTTTCACAGGCTAAATGGATGTTGATCTCCATTCGTAGAGAAATTTCATCTTGATCGATGAAGTTTTGTATTTGTCGAATTATGACGTCATAATGGAGGCACCAATGACATAATAATCATCATATTTTATTCCCCATGGAGAGTTCTTTATAATGAGCCATGTCTCAATTTTTTCTATTCAGTGCTTTCGGAGATAGAGGTGCAAAGTTTTTCGGTTTTTCCAAGATGGCGGCCAAACCACTTGACCTATGACGTCATAATTATCATTACAAAATTATACAGGTGGAGTTGCACCTATGGTGAAAATTTCCTATCAATCGGACCAACGGTTGTAAAGAAAATCATATTTATTCTGTGCGGACAAACAGACAGACATAAAAAAAGAGCTAGACAGACAAACAAATAAACGGCCTCAAATGTAATACCCTCTCCTCAGGCGAGGGGAACTAGAGCATCTGAAAATGTAAAGCCAAAAAAGCATTTGTTTGTCTTCAGGCGTCTTCTTGCATAAGCCAAATATGACGAAAACAGTTTAAAAAATAAATAAAATGTATCCAGCCTTGACCTTTGCATCCAAAATAAATAATGAGGTTCAAGCTTTTGATTGGTGAACTAATTATGACCCAAAATGCAAATTCCTAATATTTCAGGTCAATCGGGTAAAAATTTGTCATTATATGTGATGCTGACCTTTGACCTTCTGACCGAATTGTTAATTTGCCTTTCCCATATTGTCATTATAAAGTTATGTTAAAATTTTTATGACAAAACTCAAACTCTTACGATGTCTCCCCGAAAAGACCGACTGGACAACCCTCCCATCCACTTTCTGAATAATCCTCTCCAAGAAGTTCTGTCACTCAAGCTTTTGGGTCTCACTATCTGCCATGATCTTTCCTGGGAAAACCACATTTCAAATCTGGCCTCCAAAGCCAGTCGCCGACTGGGCATCCTCCGTCGTGCGAAGTCCTTCCTTGGCACACCTGAGCTCCTCACCACATACAAGGCTTTCATCCGCAGCTCAATGGAATACTGCTCTCCCCTCTGGGCTGGTGCTCCTGCCTCACACCTAGCTCGTCTTCACGCTGTTGAAACCAAAGCGTTCAGAATCATTGGAATCTCCCGCGATGAAGCTAACTCCAAGGGCCTTTCACTCACTCACCGCAGGCAGGTTTGTGGTCTTTCCGTCTTCCACCGACTCCTCTCTGGCCTTGCCCCGAGTTAGGTCCAAAACTTCAATTCCGTGACCATTTTCTGGCTAGTAAGGTTTGACGATTGATTTGACTTCTATTGACATTTTATAACAAAAATAGCCTCTATGTCCCTCCCAAAAATCCCGGCATTTTTCGCCAGAGGCCCGAATCCAAGATGACCGCCGGCACTATCTTGAAAAATTAAGTTTTGAACTAGAACACCTAGAATCACGTACAAAGACACTTTTTTGGGTAATTTGACCACGAGGATTCCGAATCTGACATTAGTTTGACATTATGACATTATTTTGACCCAGAAATCCAAGATGGCCACCATCCAGTAGAGTGAAAATGCAACTTTTGTACTTAAACATGTTAAAGAAACTACCTCCATAAGGATATCTTGCAGTAAAGTAATTGATGATTGCATGACAAGTAAACTCATTACACTTCAAAATAAGCTATTTTTAATAGCTGTGACTTGAACAGTTTTCAAATGAAGTAATTAATCAATATGACCTTTAATTATATGATTAGTCCGAATCAGAGCATTCTGCTTCACTAGAATCTGAATCATCAGATTCCGATGAATCTCCCCGCCTTTGTACATCATCATCTTGCTCCTCATTCCCCTCCTGGCTCTCATCTTCCTCACTCTCTTCAGCTGGCCCTGGTGCAGGTAGATGTGTCGGGAGAGCAGGTTGCGTGTGGCGGACAGGGCGACAGCGACCACCCACCAGCTCCCAGCCATGTCCGAGTGGCGAGGGGTGGTGTTTCTTGGAGGGATGACGCACAAGATATGCCAAGTAGTTTGCTCGGAGGCAGTGTTGGCGTAGGCTGTCTGCATCTGGAGGGAGACGGATAAATGATTTGTTTTTCAGTGTCTTCCACTTTGCTGCACGGGCCTCAGCCATGGTGCTACTCTTTTCGTCGCCATAGATGACATGTCGTGTGAACTGGAAGAGCTCCTCTAGCACCTCCTCCTCAAGGTCAAGGCTATCTCCACACAGCGAGAGCTGCCGTCGAGCCACAGGGCTCTTCGCCACCCGGTCATACACCAACTTCTTACCCTTGCCATAGAAGCCTGAGTTGGCATCACAGCCTGTCATACAGTGCAGCTGCACAATACAGTCTGCCATCTCGTCATTAACCAGGCCATGACATAAGATAGTCTCCTTCTTCCTCTTGATAGAGCTTTCCGGGCAGCTGCTGCGAGATGACTGCTGCCGCGACATAGGCATCGGTATCAGCGGTATCAATGACAACAGGGCCACTGTAGCCTGATTCACGCAGAACTGCGTAAGCAGAAAAGAGGACAGTATCAGCCTCAGACTGGTCAAAGCTGTAGTTCTCCATTGGTTGCTGGGTTGACAAATTGGTGCAGTGGGAGCCAACAGAGTAGACAATCTCTGCATCAACACTCTCTGCAAGGTCTGTCAGGTAGGTGCATATCAGCTTTTGCATCCGCCCCTTGTTGCTGACGCTACATAGAAGTGTTTTGAATGCTTGGGCAGAAGGGAAGGGGTCATTCAATTTCATGTAGGTGTTGGGTATATGTGCCTTACCCTGTACCCGCAGGTCTCGCTCGTCATCTTTAGTAGAGTATGGTGTGTCATATGGGTCATTCACACAGAAGATACGTTCAGCATCACCATGGCGGGCAAGGATGATGGAAGACACCTTGTGGACATAGTCTGACCACTTGTATGGGATGCCATGTTGCGTCTGTCGATCGTGTCATAGACTAGGTCGCTCTGGTTTCTCTGAGGGCGGGAGTGGAAGCCGATATTGCCCTCAAACTCCCGGGTCAGGATATCTTTGATAAAGGATGACTTGATGCTGGATGTTGAGAAGCCATACCGAGATATGATAGAGCTGTAGTCTTTGAGGAGGCTCTGTAGTGACCTTAGCTCACGTTCCTCAAAGATAACTGTTCTGATGTTGTCGAAGAAGATAGTCTGAGCCTCACGGAGATTGACATTGTGCATGCGTGGGAGTTTGTCATCTTCACTCATTTTCTGGTAACTACGCACATATTTCAACCAGCATTTGTTGTGATATCTGATCTCAATCGCATATGGGTCATCAGCTGCATAATCGATCACACAGTTGATTCTGTCTCGCATGCTCTGATCTTCGAGGACCACCGTGTGACTCTTGAACGTTGCCCATGCATTATCATACGAAATCAGGGACAGCTTTGATTCTGGGTGCTTTGCCGACTCCGGTTTACAGCACCAGACACATTTTGTTTTTTCATGTATCAGCCCTTCTACACTTGATCGCAACCGCTTGGCAGGTGGAGAAGCAGCCGGGGGGAAAGCCTCAGACATGGACGAAGACTGAGATTGGCATTCCTTGACTTCTCGTTTTTTCTGTCTTGTCTTGGCCTGCTCCAGTTTATTAGCATTCCATAAGGTCAGCCTACATGATTTATGGACACATTGTCTGCTGGGACCATTATCCCAATTGACTGTTGCATAAACGTCTCCGAACTTGTCAAGACCGCTCCATAACAGGGCTTTTTTCTTGAGATTTTCCCAACTCTCAACGGAGGTAACGACATCAGTGGCTTCATTGCAAAGCCCGCCACACTGGAGGACACACGGAACGGTGGACATTCTCTTGACAGCTATCTTCTGAATACTGTGCTTCTCAGTGCCGTCTCATTCGCTCGTATACTCCCTGGAAAGACAGAAATAAGTATATGACATTACACACACAGACAAATAAAAAACAAGAAAATAGCAATTCACTAATCAGGACCTCAATTCCGTGGCCAGTATAGATTTACCCAAAATAATGTGTTAATTCATGATCATATGTTCTCCCATTTAAAAGTTGCATTTTCGCTCTACTGGATGGTGGCCATCTTGGATTTCTGGGTCAAAATAATGTCATAACGTCAAACTAATGTCAGATTCGGAATCCTCGTGGTCAAATTACCCCAAAAAGTGTCTTTGTACGTGATTGTAGGTGTTCTGGTTCAAAACTTAATTTTTCAAGATAGTGCCGGCGGTCATCTTGGATTCGGGCCTCTGGCGAAAAATGCCGGGATTTTTGGGAGGGACATAGAGGCTATTTTTGTTATAAAATGTCAATAGAAGTCAAATCGATCGTCAAACCTTACTAGCCAGAAAATGGTCACGGAATTGAAGTTTTGGACCTAACTACCCCCCAGCTCTCTATGGGCTCTGTCCCCCAAATATTCCTACAGGTCGCACAAGATCTGCCTGCAACCCTCTTATGGTTAAACTGCCAAAATCAAGACTCTGCTCACCTTCACTCCTCTTTTCTCCCACCTCTGGAACAAACTCCCTCACTCTCTTCAATCCCATTCCTCCCTCCAGGTCTTTAAAACAGCTGTTGACCACCATCTCTCATCTTCCCCCAACCAAAACCTTGATCTTTTCTACCCCCCGCTAATTTCACCCCAAATCCACTTTTTTGAAATACCAACTTCTTTCCTGGAAGTCCATGCATTGTCCTTGTGTTCCCCCCCCCCCCCCACCCCCCCTCCCTTCCCACACCTCCTTCCCCCAAGCTCTCTCCCTCCCACAGATCTTCCGATGTCCCTGCTCTCAAATGTTGTGTTTGTGTGCTTCCCCTTCTCTCCCCATCTTCTCTCCTTTGTTTGTCCGTTTGATTTGTTTGTGTGATAAATGTTAGCTCTTTCACGAGCCTAGATTCTGTAAACAAAAAAAAACAAAAAAAAAAAACATGCACATCCATCGAATTAGAAAGGCAAGACTATTGATATTAAAATATGAATCGTGTCCTTTGATTTTGAGAACAACAACAACAAAAAAGTATATCAAGTGGTCCGCCGAGACTCAGCAATTTTCAAGTCTTCCGCAAACAAAAGTTGAGAACTACTGCTCTCAGCTATCTAGAGGGCAATATCATTCCAAATAGACAAACTTTAGTGGAGTTATGGTGAAAGATGTTAAAATGTCTACAACTGAATGTCAAAAAAAAAACCATGCATACTTTATTCTTTTTTTATGTTGGACTATATAGCTCCAGTCACAGACTATATAGCCCTCATCAACAACAACACACAACATGCATTTTAAGGCCATTTTCCCTGCTAGAGCGGGGGTTAGCCTTGCGGTCCCCATGGCAATCTTCTCCATTTTGCCCTATTTTCTGCATCTCTCCTTGTTAACCCCCTTGCCCGCATTTTTTCTTCCACCATCTTTAGCCAAGTCTTTCTCGGTCTTCCCCGTCCTCTACTTCCTTCTACATTCATTTCCATCACTATTCTCAACCAGTCACTTTCATCCTTCCTCAACACATGACCAAACCATCTCAACCTGTTCCCTCATCGAGGCCGATAAATAAAAGAGAAGAAAAGTCGATGATGAAAAGTGTGTGGTGTTTGTTTTTTTGAGAAAGAGGTTGAAGCCAGCCTGGTAGCTCTAGTTTGAATGAGACAAAAGAAAGCCAGCAATCCTGATATGGAGAGTGTAAGATGGTTCCGGGCACCACTTTAACGCTCCCAAGTCAGGACGGTAGTACCACCCAGGGTGTTTGCTGTCTACAACCTACTCCCGAAAGATGTAGTACCACCTTCAGATAATTCACATTATTGATGCAAAATTTCATTCCAAAAAGTCCCAGCTGGCTCCGAGATCCAGTTCGGAAATTGATAACTTGGGAATTGGGAGTGTACGAAGATTTTTTTTCCTAAATGGTGGTTTTGTACTTGTATGGATCTGATAAACTCTGAGGTACCATTATAATTGGGGGAGCTAATTGTATAAACAAGCTTCTACAACAGCGATAAGATAAGCCTTCCCCTATCCTCTAGGGGGAGGCTGAATTAATACAGAACAGCTAAATGCCACAACATACTTAAAATTCATGAGTCTAAGGTGGTCTATTGCAGACCTCTGTCCTTTATTACAATAAGGTCTAAATGATTAAAAAATGAGGACTAACTGAAAAAAGTCCAAGCAAATGAAAAGAACCAAAGCAGTAAACAGATGAGCGGGAAAAACAAAAAAATCATTTCCTGTTTGCCTGTGCCGTTCCAATAACACAGTCATTCACCTGCAGACAACAAGAACAATAATAATAAAACAATAATGTGAAAACAAGTGCATATGTAACAGGATTGATATTTTCTTGGTACTTAAAGTTACAAAAAGTAACTCAAGGACCCTGAAATCGAGTCATTTCATAACAAGCAATAATTGCGAGAGGAATAACAGCGCTTCAGTTTTCAAAAACAACAAAATAGAAAACATAAAAACAGGAAATTGAGGAAATCGTGAAAGCTCAAGACAAGAAACTATAAAATCTGCATGTTTAACAGGTCAAGTTATTTGGATGTATACTAAAGGATGATGGGACAAAGGGGTTCACATCTTCTCAGCACAATAATCAAGTCTTAAATTGATGGGAATATTTTGACAACGTGCAATTTCATTTCTGAACAGACCAAAATCAAATGAATGGATTAGGTACATGAAAGTTGGTAATTTTTGAAGCCAATCGTTTTTCAGGGCTCATTTTTGCATTTTGGTATCCTAAATTAGTTAGTAATTATAGTTTTCAATAGGTACTGCACCAAGTGTGTGTGGGTGTGTGTGTGGGTATGTGTGTGAATGAGAGACAGCAAGAGCAAACGGGAACAAGAGAGACAGCGAAAGCAAACGGGAACAAGAGAGACAGCGAGAGCAAACGGAAACAAGAGAGACAGCGAGGGCAAACGGGAACAAGAGAGACAGCGAGAGCAAACGGGAACAAGAGACAGCGAGAGCAAACGGGAACAAGAGAGACAGAGAGAGCAAACGGGAACAAGAAAGACAGCGAGAGCAAACGGGAACAAGAGACAGCGAGAGCAAACGGGAACAAGAGAGACAGAGAGAGCATACGGGAACAAGAGACAGCGAGAGCAAACGGGAACAAGAAAGACAGCGAGAGCAAACGGGAACAAGAGAGACAGCGAAAGCAAACGGGAACAAGAGAGACAGCGAGAGCAAACGGGAACAAGAGAGACAGCGAAAGCAAACGGGAACAAGAGACAGCGAGCGCAAATGGGAACAAGAGAGACAGCGAAAGCAAACGGGAACAAGAGAGACAGCGAGAGCAAACGGGAACAAGTGAGACAGCGAAAGCAAACGGGAACAAGAGAGACAGCGAAAGCAAACGGGAACAAGAGAGACAGCGAGAGCAAACGGGAACAAGAGAGACAGCGAGAGCAAACGGGAACAAGAGAGACAGCGAGAGCAAACGGGAACAAGAGAGACAGCGAGAGCAAACGGGAACAAGAGAGACAGCGAGAGCAAACGGGAACAAGAGAGACAGCGAGAGCAAACGGGAACAAAAGAGACAGCGAGAGCAAACGGGAACAAGAGAGACAGCGAAAGTAAACGGGAACAAGAGAGACAGCGAGAGCAAACGGGAACAAGAGAGACAGCGAAAGCAAACGGGAACAAGAGACAGCGAGCGCAAATGGGAACAAGAGAGACAGAGAAAGCAAACGGGAACAAGAGAGACAGCGAGAGCAAACGGGAACAAGAGAGACAGCGAAAGCAAACGGGAACAAGAGAGACAGCGAGAGCAAACGGGAACAAGAGAGACAGCGAGAGCAAACGGGAACAAGAGAGACAGCGAGAGCAAACGGGAACAAGAGAGACAGCGAAAGCAAACGGGAACAAGAGAGACAGCGAAAGCAAACGGGAACAAGAGAGACAGCGAGAGCAAACGGGAACAAGAGAGACAGCGAGAGCAAACGGGAACAAGAGAGACAGCGAGAGCAAACGGGAACAAGAGAGACAGCGAAAGCAAACGGGAACAAGAGAGACAGCGAAAGCAAACGGGAACAAGAGAGACAGCGAGAGCAAACGGGAACAAGAGAGACAGCGAGAGCAAACGGGAACAAGAGAGACAGCGAGAGCAAACGGGAACAAGAGAGACAGCGAAAGCAAACGGGAACAAGAGAGACAGCGAAAGCAAACGGGAACAAGAGAGACAGCGAGAGCAAACGGGAACAAGAGAGACAGCGAGAGCAAACAGGAACAAGAGAGACAGCGAGAGCAAACGGGAACAAGAGAGACAGCGAGAGCAAACAGGAACAAGAGAGACAGCGAGAGCAAACGGGAACAAGAGAGACAGCGAAAGCAAACGGGAACAAGAGAGACAGCGAAAGCAAACGGGAACAAGAGAGACAGCGAGAGCAAACGGGAACAAGAGAGACAGCGAGAGCAAACGGGAACAAGAGAGACAGCGAGAGCAAACGGGAACAAGAGAGACAGCGAGAGCAAACGGGAACAAGAGAGACAGCGAAAGTAAACGGGAACAAGAGAGACAGCGAGAGCAAACGGGAACAAGAGACAGCGAGAGCAAACGGGAACCAGAGAGACAGCGAGAGCAAACGGGAACCAGAGAGACAGCGAGAGCAAACGGGAACCAGAGAGACAGCGAGAGCAAATGGGAACCAGAGAGACAGCGAGAGCCTGAGAGCAGAATTGCTGATCTCTGCAAGGCTGAAAAATTGCCTTCAAATTAACTTTAAGCCACCCTCAAATTGACTCCTTCAGTAATTTACAGCCCCTCAACAGATGTGTATTTAGCAGTCATGGTGTGGGCGATGAAACGCGGCAATATTTTAAAGTATATCATTATCTATACGATGAGAGCTGTTGGTCTGTCTGTCTGTGTCGGTGTGTCGCCATCTTTCTCAGAGATGGCTGAACGGATCTTCGTCAAACTTTAAGAGGTACATCAGTGAGTGCCAGGAAGTGTTTTAGGCAAACCCCCCCCCCCCCCAAAAAAAAAACTCTGCAGCGCCTCAGCCTTTTTGATTAATGACAGTTATAATTATATACAAGTACACATTCCCATAAATAAATACAAAACAACTCGCAAACATTTCAACACAAATAAATCAAACAATTCCGGAAGTGTGCGAAGTTGGAAGTAAGGCTTCTTCTTCTTCCTGAACATCATCATACTTAACTCAGAAACGTGATGAATGGCACAGTCACCAGCATATATTCAACCAGGGAACCTGAACTCAACTGGTCTCTATCAATATGGTTAGAATATGCATCATAGAACCACAAAATATATAGTATATATGTGCTAAAAATATATGACAAAAATTGATTTTCAATATGGCCGCCCTGCCGCGCCCATTTTTGGGCGTGCAACACCCAAATGCAATCCCAAACTAGTTTATGTCTTAAAGATGCTGCATAACAAGTTTCATCAAATTTTATCAATATTTGTGACTTTCAGAGCGCAGACGTCGAATTGTTTACAGACAGACGACAGACGAGAGACGGACCATGGACACTGGGTATCGACAAAAACTCAGCTGGACATAGTCCAGTTGAGTTAAAAAGGTAAAATGATGATTTCACATTTGTGATGGATTCTGATTTGGATGAAATTGATTTTCCATTTTATTTTCCCTCATTTCAAATATGTTAATGTTTCTTTTTCGCTTGATCAATGCCGGGTACTCCAGATATAAATGCTGATATACTTTACTCGGCGTCCAAATACAAATACAACTTTGTCTGGGGGGTAACATCGACTATGTGGGTGCAGCCTCATGCGGGGGCGTGGGGGCCGGGGGAGGGGTGTAAGTTATCTGTGTAAATGTGTACCAACACCTGGTGTTGGTGGCAGAGGATATTGCAATTTTCTTTTTTACCTGGGTAACAAACACTGAGGTTGAAGCACTCTTTGCACGGGTAATTTTTTCTCCTTCTCATTCCCCTCCCCCAAAACGGAGGGGCCTGTCAAAGCCACCCCCCCCCCACCCCCACAAAAGATGTATATGTAGTATATCCTTTCCCTCCCTCCCCTCACCTCTCGCACCCTCCCCCCACTCCCTTCCTCGCCCCTCCCTCTCCTCTCTCCCCTTCCCCCTCCCCCTCCCCAGCAACACCAGGTACTCCTGCTCGTAGTTGATAAAAGAAAATGTCATGCAACAATGACGGATGTTTGCATCAGGATTGATATTCTGGCCAAAGCTATTCTGTGAACAAAGTCGAAAAAAAATAAATTCCTCCATCTTAAACAAACTGTGCTGCAAAATGTTATGTTGCACTATCATCAGCAGCAAGCACAAAGTTAGCAATACAAGACAATCAAACCTTAAAATAAATCATTTTACTATTCTCCTATAACAAAATCCAAGTGTAAATTTTCATTCAAAAAATGACCCACCGTGGCGGCAATCCGTAGAGAATTCAGTGTTTCGTTTAGGTTATTGTAGGAGGGATTCAAGTTGACAAACATCAACCTAAAATGCAAATAAAGGAAAGTGAGAAACTACATCCTCAACAAAACAGCAGAAAAATGATTTGATGTGCAAAATAAATAAAAGCCTCCATGAAAAACACAAACATAGGGGCAATACCCCTGGCGCTCACCTGGTAGAGTAAACAGTATACTGCACTGACTAAAGGTATTTTAAACCAATTTCAATGGTTGCGAGAAGACAGGGCAGCATGAAGAATCATACCAACATAATCATAAGACTTTAAACAAACATTAAAAAAAAACAAATTTTGGGGGCCAATCCCTACTCCCCCCCCACCCCCCCCCCCCCCCCCCGTTTCCCTCCTCAGACCCCAATGTTTCTGATGCCTTGAACAAACATTGGTACATCATGGGTGGTGAAGGTTGTGGTGAAGTTTCATCGAAAAAGTGTGTGTAGTTACAGCGGAATAATCAAATGCCTATTTTGGGTGGTCAAGCCTGGATCCACTTTGACCCCGCAAAACCCCCTTAAACCCCGATTTTTTTTTTAATGCCGTGAACAAACTTTAGTCACAACACAGCAAATATCATTTGTGCCAAGTTTGGTCACAATCAATTCAGTGGTTTCAGAGAGGAAGTTGCAAGTGTTTACGGAAGGACAGACTGACGGACGACGCGCCATCGCGTAAGCCCCCCAGAACTTCGTTCCAGACGAGCCAAAATTATACAAAACATCACAATCGTCTGCCATTTCCTGAATGATAATTATAAATTAAAAGCATTTTCTGATTCGTTTTCCGAATCAGGTCTGCTCAGCATGTTGTGAAAGAATTGGGGTAATCTGCAGCAGAACCGACGATAAGTTGGGGGTAGTAGACTTTCCTTTCAAATGCAGCAAATGGCTGCGGGTAACAAGTTTGCTGGGGGCGTGGGGGTGCCACTGATGCAATATCCCCTAGTAGGTTAGACCAGGAATTTGTAATTTGTTCACGGTACAGGCGATGGCTCACCTACACTTCGAGGACACTGTGGGATATTTAACATCCACCAACTCATGCTGGCAGTGGGATGCCCAGTTTAACACACATCTGAGGGGTGGTGCACACATTGATGCATCATGCTGTTTGTAACAAACAGTTTACAGTTGGGTCAGGATTATAACCCAGGCGTCGTAGTGGTAGTAGTGTTATTGACAAGAGTCAGCAACAGAAGCATTATAAGGCAAGAAGGATTTTTTTTCAACTCACGTCTTTGAGTTCCCAGCGAGGCAGTCCTGTAAGAGATAGGTGAGCTTCGAGTTCCTGAATGGAACATGTTGGTCCTGGAAAGGACAAAAGTTATTCAGTATTTTTTCTGCACATCTTATGAACAACCATGACAATTGCACAACATGAACATACCTTATGTCCGAGTGCTGTGATAACCTGAGCCAGACAACTCAGGCTGAGGTTAATTGCCTGTGCTTCTTTGAGGGGTTCACCACACGACTGGGATTTGTTTAGACGCTCACTTCCTGCCAGGTCCACCAGGGTGAGCATTGCTAGAGATAAAATAAAATGCACATTACGCACACACCAATAAAAAGAAAGATTTGCGCTAGAGAACACCCACTCAGGATCAAACAAAGAAAAAGTACGAGTTGGAGTTGAAATTTAGAAGTGCTAGCTCACTCCGGGTGGGGATGAGGATGGGGGAGGGCATGGGAGGAGAGGAGGGGGGTACTTATCCAACCAAGATCTACTTGTGCATTTTTAATTTTCTGGAATTCGTAGGATTTGTTTTTCACTTCAAAGTTGTGGTTTACGATGTGTAAATAAAGGTGGAAAAAGCCTGATATAATGCAATTTTATTCCAGGCTTCAAGGCAACAAAATGTGAAAATTTTGAAAGGAGGTGTAGACTTTCTGTAGGCACTGTAAGTATTGAACCGCCTGAGTCAATACTTTGAAGAAGCTCCTTTGGCAGTGATTACAGCTTCAAATCTTCTTGGGCATTTGTGTATCAGCTTTGCACATCTGGATTTGGGGAGTTTCTCCCATTATTCCTTGCAGATTTGCTCAAGCTCCGTCAAGTTGGATGGAGAGTGTCGGTGAACAGCAATCGTCAAATCTTTCCACAGATTCTCAATGGGATTCAAGTCTGGGCTTTGATTGGGCCACTCAAGGACTTTCATGTTCTCGTTCTGAAGCCATTCCAGTGTTTCTTTGGCTGTATACTTGGGGTCATTGTTCTGTTGGAATGTAAATCAGCACCACAGTCTAAGGTGTTTTGCACTCTGAAGCAGATACTCCACAAGGATTTGGCTCCATTCATTGTTTCGTCTATTCATCCTTAAAAGTCTCCCAGTCCCCGCCACTGAAAAGGATCCCCATAGCATGATGCTGCCACCACCATGCTTCACGGTAGGGATGGTGTTACATGGGTGATGAGCTGTGCTCTGTTTCCGCCAGACGTGGCGCTTTGCATTCAAGGGAAAATTTTAATTTTCAAGAATCTTTTGCCTCATGCTCTCAGTCTTTCCCGTGCCGTTTTGCAAACTTCAAATTTGAAGTCATGTGCCTTTTTCTCAGTAGTGGCTTCCCTCTTGCCAATATTCCATAAAGCCAAGATTTGTGAAGGGCTGCATCTGAGACTCGTGTCCTTCTGTCAGGTTCTCCCATCTCAGCCAAGGAACTCTATAGTTGTCAGAGTTGTCTTTGGGTTCTTAGTCACCTCCCTGACAGAGGTCCTTCTTGCCCAGTTGCTCAGTTTGGTCGGACGACCAGCTCCAGGAAGAGTCTGAGTTGTTCCATGTTCTTTCCATTACCTAATTATGGAGCTCAGTGTGCTTTGTCAACACAAGACATCGTTTTGTACCCTTCCCCAGATCTCTGCCTCCTCACAATTATATCTCAGAGTTATAGTGACAGTCTCAGAGTTATACTTTGGACTTCATGGTGGAGTTTCTGTTCTGACATGCATTGTCTACTGTGCGACCTTATATAGAAAGGTGTTTCTTTCTAAATAATGTCCAATAAATTGAATTGGCCACAGGTGGACTCCAATCAAGTTGTAGAGACATCGCACGGATGATGAGGAAATTGGATGCACCCGAGCTCAATTTGGTCACAGCAAAGGGGTTGAATACTTATTGACTCGACATTTCAGCTTTTCATTTCTAATGATTTTGTAAAATTTCGAAAATAAAAATTCCACTTCGACATTATGGGGTATTATGTGTGGATTAGTGACAAAAAATCTCAATGAATTAAATTGTAATAAATTTTATTAATTTAATGATTAAAATTTAAAAAAATTAAATTCAGGTTGAAACTCAACAAAATGTGAAAAAACATCGAGGAGTACGAATACTTTCTGAAGGCACTGTATTTACTGGACACACCAGTAAATTATGATAATATACGTACAACTGTGCTGTCACCTGAATATTTTGCTTAAACCGCGACAAGGTGGATGCCAGAACCTTCAGGGTGACACTCAAATGCCCAGAGCGATACACATTGGCATTCCGAAATCCAAACTGTTTACTCCACCATACTACAGAATAGTGTCTTTCAACCATCAAGACGTGGCCAAATGATCAAATCGCCTGCCAACCAAGTCGAGGAATTCCATCATCTTACTATGATCATTAGTTCGGCAAAGACAAGTCAATAATCTAAGAAAAAAAGTGCCTTGGCCACATGGCCAATTGTACACCAGTGCAGCAACCATGACATATGAACTCAGCACACAGACATTCCCTCTCTCCTTCACATACAGATAATTAACTACAACAACCACAACCACCCAAACTGCAACCCACTTAATATACCAAAACAGGCCTGTCCTGTGCATTCATTTGACCCTTCAATGTGGAGTTGAAAGATGCTGTGACTGCGAGACGATCGGTCATTCACTGCCGTTGCTGCCACAGATCGATTTTCACTGGCCTTGCGAAGCAACATCTCCACCTGTCAAGTCGTGGAGCATAATGTCAACGACATGATTACAACACCATAAAGCATTTGGTAGGATAGCAAAAGCATTCTGCTCTTGGTCTGCTTACCTCCTCCTCAGAAATCACAGGCTCATATTTTAAGTTCGTAACATAGAATTCGTGGGATCTGGACGATTTGGGTTTGTGCTTTTCCTCGTAATCATGTCTGGATGCACCAGATACAAGCAAGTCTTGGATCATATCGTTGTATATTTCCAGGAAGCTCGCCACAAAGGAGTACTGAACACACCAAGATTTGTGTTAATACACTAATGAACGAGCAGGGATTCATCAAGCAATATTGTGTGGATAAGGAAGCAACCACATTCCTACCTTCCAGCCTTGAACCTGAAGTTGCTCTGCCGTCGAGAAGACCTGGCTCACAGCACGAGGAATTATGCCTCGTGACTCCGGCTTCCTTTGATAAAATCAAAGCACATATAAAATTGGATGATAGAGGCTCCAGAAAAAAATAAAATTAATCGAAAAGACATCCTGATCATGAAGCCTAAGAGGGCGAGAAAGGGGGTGGGTGGGGAAGGCAGGGGAGGAGGAGGGAGGGAGTAAAGAGAGGGGAGCACAAGGTTTTACAGACCAATCAGCCTTCTCCCAATTATCAGCAAAGTTATGGAATCCATCATTGCTTCGGATATCAAATCTTTACTCTGCTCCAATGGCTTGATCTCCGATCATCTATTTGGTTTCAGACAAGGCCACTCTACTCTGGACATGCTGCTTCTGCTGTCTCAACAATGGATGGAGGTCCTCAATGCCAAACAGGAAATTAGAGCTGTCACCCTTGACATATCACGTGCCTTCGATACGGACTGGCACCCCGCTCTGCTCACTAAACTCTCCTACTATGGTATCCATGGAAATCTCCACGCATGGCTTATGGACTTCTTCTCTAGTCGGAGTCAACGTGTGGCCCTGAATGGGTTACTCTCATCTCCCCTTCCTGTTCAGGCTGGAGTTTCCCAATAGTGGGGCGGCTTAGCCCAAATATTCAAAAGAATTGTGCATTTTGTGATACAAGCACCAAATTTGGCACAAATGTACATTAATATGTTGCGAACATTTTCAGATATTGGGCCACTTGAAATTCCGTAATTTTTTTTTTCAAATTTTTTCAAATTTCGTAATTTCAAATTTTTCGGGTGACACCGTCACAATTTCGGTCTTCGAGGCCGGCCGATAGGCAAAGTGTGACCGGAAGGGACGAGGTTCTCCTGACCACGTGGTCCTCAATCTGGGAAGCGAGAGGCGTTCCATTAGTGGACGCGCCCCTCACGCCCGACTTTTGGGCGGCCCCGGCAGGCCGTTTGTTTTGACGTTCCGTGACAGGCCCCGCACCCCCACCTCTGGGCCGACCGGAAGCTTGTGCTGAGTACATCATACCTGAACAACTCAGTGAGGCAGAACACAGCAGTGCACACCAGGGTGACCCCTTCAGTGCATAAACCAATTAACCTGTCCACTGCAGGGCATATAGAAATGAAGTTATTTTCTGCATATAATAATAATATAAGTTCAGTTCTATATAACAATTTCTGTTATCACCACTACCACTACAACTACCACTACTACAAGCTTTGTCTGGAATTTTGTGGACTAACAGACAAACAGACATACAGACAAGCTGGGATCAAAACATTACCTCCTTCCACCATTGAGTGTAGAGGTAAACATCATGGAAATTATATCATGCCCTAGATTTAATTCATGCTTACCCGTGTATTTGCTTCACTGGTTCACAAGGTCTTTTGCATACATGTAATTCAGACTCTCGTCTTCATTGCTGACCACACAATGTTCGCAACATATTAATGTACATTTGTGCCAAATTTGGTGCTTGTATCACAAAATGCACAATTCTTTTGAATATTTGGGCTAAGCCGCCCCACTATATCGGCCGGCCTCGAAGACCGAAATTGTGACGGTGTCACCCGAAAAATTTGAAATTACGAAATTTGAAAACATTTGAAAAAAAAAATTACGGAATTTCAAGTGGCCCAATATCTGAAAATGTTCGCAACATATTAATGTACATTTGTGCCAAATTTGGTGCTTGTATCACAAAATGCACAACAGGTTTGCTATGCTGCTACACTACAAGGCAATGTTCTGGGCCCTGTGCTTTTTCTGGTCTTCATCAATGAGCTCTCTGACTCTCTGGAAAATCCTCTCTATCTCTTTGCTGATGGATGATAGAGTGACATCATTGTTATCTCGATCTGGGAAGATCGCCCTTGACATATCACTTACTCTCTAGAATAAGACTCCACTCTATGCCGCTCCATTCCTCATCCCTCAGATCGGCAGTCTGCAGCCTCCTCACTCTCTGCAGACCTGGACAAAATCACATATTGGTCAAACAAGTGGCACACATCTTTCAATCCTGACAAATCTCACACTCTTACTATGTTTCTCCGAAAGGACCGACTGGACAACCCTCCCATCGACTTTCTGAACAATCCTCTCCAAGAAGTTCTGTCACTGAAGCTTTTGGGTCTCACTATCTGCCATGATCTTTCTGGGAAAACCACATTTCAAATCTGGCCTCCAAAGCCAGTCGCCGACTGGGCATCCTCTGTCGTGCAAAGTCCTTCCTTGGCACACCTGAGCTCCTCACCACATACAAGGCTTTCATCCGCAGCTCAATGGAACACTGTTCTGCCCTCTGGGCTGGTGCTCCTGCCTCACACCGAGCTCGTCTTCACGCTGTTGAAACCAAAGCTTTCCGAATCATCGGAATCTTCCGCGATGAAGCCAACTCCGAGGGCCTTTCACTCACTCACCGCAGGCAGGTAGGTGGTCCTTCTGTCTTCTTCCGACTCCTATCTGGCCGAGCTCCCTCAGCTCTATCTGTACTCTGTCCCACAAATATTCCTCCAGGTCACACAAGATCTGCCAGTAACCCTCTTCTGGTGACATTGCCAAAATCAAGACTCTCTGCTCACCTTCACTCTTTCATTCCTCTTTACTCCCACCTCTGGAACAAACTCTCTCTCACTCTCCTCAATCCCACTCCTTCCTCCAGGTCTTTAAAACAGCTGTTCACCACCAGCTCTTGTCTGCCCCCCATCCAAAACCTTGATCTCTTCTTCCCCCATTAATTCAACCCAGATCCACTTTTTTTGAAATCCAGACTTCTTTCTTTCCTGGAAGTTCTGCAGTGTCCATGTGTTTTGTACCATTATTACACCCCCCCTCCCCCACACCTTCCCATGCCTCCCCCCCCCCCCCCCCCCCAAGCCCTCTCCTCCCATGGATCTACTGTCCCTGTTCTCTGCTGTTGTACTTGTGTGCTTCCTTCTCTCCCCCATCTCGTCTCCCACTCCCTTTATTGTATGTTTTGTGTGTCCGTTTTTTTTTTTTTGTGATTGATGTTGGCCCTTACACGAGCCTCGATCTTGTATACAAAAAAAAATTTAAAAAGGGGGAGGAGGGAGGAGAAAGTGTGAAGGGGGAAGGAGAAGGAGAGTGTCAAAGGGGTAAGTGGGAGGTGGGGGGGGGGGGGGGGAAATAATAAATATAGGGGCAATACCCTCACCTGGTAGAACAAACAGCATACTAAAAGTATTGTTGAGGTTTTAGAACCCAAACTTTTGTAAATAAATAACTCTTGTAAATATGACAGTAAAGGTTAAAGGTAGCACCCTTAGTCAGTCCACAAGCAACACGTAGGCCACCATAGGAACTCAGTTATTTCATTATTATGTGTTTTAGATAAGGCCGTGTTTCCAATAGTTGAATCTGCGTTGCGTCAATCAAATAAGGAGTAGGCCCTTTCGTCCATTTTGCGACCTCCCTCTCCAAGCGTCGCCATTACGCGCCTTGCCAGCAGCGTTCGCTGACTTAGCGCTCGTTCAAACGACACCATTAGCCATGCGGTCGGCCCGAGGAAAAAGGGGGCAGAACGCCAAGAACAAGGTGTGGCCTGTCAACTAGCCGTCAAAGGCGTGGCCGGTAAGCCTTCACCAGCCAACCAAGGCTGAGGCAAGATCACCGACGGGCGTGGCTCTTTGGCTGGCGGAGTGATCTGGGCTCACGTAATATAAGCGCGAACGAAAAGCCCTTTCACAGGACTTATTCAGCGGCGCTCATTTAAGAGGACTGCGCGGAGACGTCCGATTGTAACGGACGTGCACGGACTTCTTCCTTTGGTGGACTTGATGAAAAAGCGCTGAGTGCATTGCGAAAGCCGAAACGGAGCGCACATTGGCAAAGGAGGACTCACTCGCTGGCGCTGAATAGAGAACTAGAGAGAGAGAGAGCGTTTGACTCGACCATACGTTTATTACGTACAAAGGACACGAGTCTCCCCACCCCGCCATATGTAAGGTCCGGTCGCGTTCCAACTATGCGCGGAGCTGCCTGCCGGGTTTCGCCCGCGGGACCGGAGCCTGGACCCCATCGCCTGGACCATCTACATGGACCTTCCACCCTACCAGCTACAATCCCCGTGTGAGTGTGTCTGTTTGTCTGGGGTCGTAGAATAAGACTGTCATAAGACTGCCATGTCCTGCTTCTTCTTCTTCTTCTTGTACATTCTTTCCTTTCCTCTTCGTTTTGGTTTGTAAATAAATTACCTTGTTCTTTCTTGGTTTTCCCTAATCCGATCGCCTCCGTCCCTTCTATCAATTGAGTACTTGTGGCACGATTAGGAACCGCTCAGAATCGGGTTTAGTCTTTGTTAATAGTTCGGATCGCGGATTGCTAACCGCTCGGCATTATCAATCATATCCGTGGTTCGAGCGGGAGTTATTCCCTCGTTTCCGGCGGGCGTCAGTACTTAGGTAGCAGCGAACCCCGAGGCCTAGCAAACCCTACCTAACGCCACGCCGGGAAGGACGTTATATAACTTCCAGGACTCGGGACGGCCAACTAAAAAGACAAGGGGATTAACCCCCCCCTTAATAAGGGGAGAGCCGACCACCGAGATCCGCAACAGTATTTTAAACCTATTTCAATGGTTGCTGGAAGACAGGGCAGCATGTAGAATCATACCAACATCATCACAAGACTAAACAAAAAAAATGCACACAACCCATGCCCACAGCCTTCTGCTATAATCGGCATGAAAGTGCATTCCAAGTATTTCCAAACAAAGATGGTACCCTCAGGTTCCTGATATACATCACAATAACCAAATCCATGCTGCAAAGAAAAACATTTTGTTTTGGATGATCAGTCTGAAATTTGCAAAACATTCACAAGCTGAAATTTTTCCTCGACAATTCAAGTTCTGAATGCCAAGTTTGTCAATGCTCATGGACAATACTTTGCTTTGCATATTGTACAAAAGACAAGGCAAAGACAACACCGAATTATCCTCAGCAGTTACCTGCACCAAATGCGATATCTCCTGAAAGACAGTGCTCTGTTTAGCCGACGGAGAGAAGACTTGGTCAAACGTAAAGATGAAACGAGTTGCCTCTTTCTTGTCACGTCCAGTTCGAGACTACAAGGGAGGGGTTGAAGGAAATAAATAAGCTAACAATTTCATCTTGTAACATACATTTCCACTACCCCTGGGTGCTCGTAGAATAAAGCAGTATACTACACAGAGGTATAAAGCAGTATACTACACAGAGGTATAAAGCAGTATACTACACAGAGGTATAAAGCAGTATACTACACAGAGGTATAAAGCAGTATACTACACAGAGGCCTGGTGTTGGCTTAGCGGTTAGGGTGCCGGCTTGGGATCCTAGGATCCTGGGTTTGAATCCCGTTCGATCGCTGAATTAATGCCAGGGGGGTTGACTCAGCCTGTCATCCTTCCGAGGTCGGCAAATTGAGTACCAGCTTGCTGGGATGAATGATCCCGGTGTGTACCCCGGTTTAGAATAGGTACACGGTATCCCTGCGCATCCTAGGAGCGTGACCAAGGGTTGGCGTCAGGAAGGGCATCCGGCCATAAAAACATTGCCTCAAACAGGGAACCATGATTGTCATGGGGCCCGCAAGGCTAACCACCGCTCTAGCGGGGAAAATGGCCTCAAAACGATCATTCATTCACGACACAGACTAAAGGTATTTAAATAGCATCACGGTATTTTAAACTAATTTCAATGGTTGCTCGGAGACAAGGCAGCACGGAGAATCATACCAAAATAATCACAAGACTACAACAACAACAGCAACAACAACAGGCATTTTAAGGCCATTTTCCCTGCAAAAGCGGGGGTTAGCCTTGCGGTCCCCATGACAATGTTCTCCATTTTGCCCTATTTTCTGCATCTCCCCTTAACACCCTTGCCCGCATTTCTTCTTCGACCATCTTTAGCCAAGTCTTTCTCGGTCTTCCCCACCCTCTACTTCCTTCTACATTCATTTCCATCACTCTTCTCAACCAGTCACTTTCATCCTTCCTCAACACATGACCAAACCATCTCAACATGTTCCTCTTCACAGCATCAATCACAGGCTCCATTCCCATCATCTTTCGCAATTCATCATTTGTCTTCCTCTCTCTCAACGATACTCCACACATCCACCGAACCATTCGCACTTCCACCCTTTCCAGCCTTCGTTGTTGCTCTACGTTCATTACCCATGTCTCGATCCCATAAATCATAACACTTCTCACACATGCAGCATACACCTTTCCCTTCAGTTTCAACGACACTCCCCTCCTCGTCAGCACGCCACTCAGTTCCCGAAACTTCTTCAATGCACATCTCACTCGAGCAACCGTTGCCGAGTCTGATCCACCTTCTCCATTCAGCATGTCTCCTAGGTAACAAAATGTTTTCACACCTTCCAGCTTCACGCCATCTCCAAGATCCAACTCAACATTTCCTCCATCTGCAGCTCCCTCTGTGCACACCTTACACTTGAATGTAGCTGCCACACTGGGTTAATGACCCTCTCAAACCACTACATTTTTTATGAACCCACTCAGCGCACATTGGACAATGAATGGAATTCACTCCGACACCCTTCCTGCACACAGCACACGGCCACTTCGCAGTTCTTTACACCTCACCACATGCTTTACCACTTGCCATCACCTTCGTTTTTCCGATATTCACCTTCAGACCTTTTGTCTCCATACATTCCTTCCACTTGTTCATCTTCTCCTTCAGTCCATCCATACTTTCTGCAATCAACACCAGATCATCTGCATACAACAACTCCCACGGTAAACCCTCCTTTACGTTCTGAGCCAGCACCTCCATGACAGCTACAAATAGTAGTGGACTTAGTACCGACCCCTGATGCACTCCCACCTTCACCTCAAACTCACCACTGTTCCCGTCCTTCGTCCTTACAGCTGTGCGCGCTCTTTTGTACATTGCCATTACGACTCTGATCAACCATTCCTCCACTCCTAACTTCCTCAATGCCCATTTCACTACTTCACGTGAAACCCTATCGAATGCTTTCTCCAGAACAACAAACCCAAGAAACAACTTCTTCCTCTTCTCCATATACTTCTCCTGCAACTGTCTCACAATAAAAAGCACGTCTGTCGTTCCTCTTCCTGGCATAAATCCAAACTGCATTTCGTCAATCTTCACTTTCTTCCTTATCCTCCTCTCCAACACCCTTTCCAATACCTTCATTCCATGCTTCGATAACTTTATCGCTCGATACGAGCCACAGTCCAGAGGGTCACCTTTCCCCTTGTATAGAGGGAGGAGGGCACTCAGTTCCCAATCCACTGGAATGCGGCCTTCTTTCACCACCAGATTGCAGATCTCTGTCATTCTCTTCACACCCCAATTTCCCGCTACCTTCAACATATCTCCCACAACTCCCGTTGGCCCTCCCGCTTTTCCACTCTTCATTGCTTTTATCGCTTCCTCAACTTCCTTCTCGGTTATCTTCTCTGCCGGTCCTAAAACTGGGTTACTCTCCATGTTGCCATCCCATTCATTCTCTGCATTCAACAGTATTTCCATATATCTTTTCCATTGAAGGAGCTGGGGCTCCCACGTCGATCGGAAGAATGGACGCGACAAAAAGCTGGAATTCATCCGAGTTGCTTTATTCAAACCAAACACTCAGGCACTCTGAAAAGCCCGTTTATCGGGCAGCAATATATATATACATATTATCCCGGAGCGTTTGCCCAGGAAAGGCGAGAGGGGGCGTGGCCCAGCGTCCTGGCTGCGGCCTGGCAAGTTGAGGGCGAGCCTGCCCGGGCGTCCTGGACGAGCCCGGCATGGTGATCGCTCCGCGTCCTTGATAGGTGCAAGGCGATTGTGAAAACCCAGCGGTAGCCGCTACACACGTCCCCCCAGAATCGACTTGCACCGGCAGGGTCAATTTGAGGGGGGTCCTGATGACCCGGCCGAAGCGACCCCTGGCGGGTCGTGGGAGGGGGTCCGGTGTGGTGGTGGGCGGTCGAGTGGGGGGCACCGTGGACGGGGGGCGGCCTCGCCACGGCGGAAGGGCCACCCGTGGTGGGTGGTCGACGTCCACGTGCGCCGGCTTGAGGCGGTCCACCGCAATCCGGTCCGACCTGCCGCCGATGTCGATGACGAACGACTTGTCGTCCCGTCGCAGCACCCGGAAGGGCCCGTCGTACGGCGGCCGGAGTGGCCCCCGATGTGCGTCGTGACGCACCAAAACATACTCCGCTGTGCGAAGTGCTGGGGGGACGTAGGACTGGGGGTCACCGTGGTGGGATGTTGGCACGGGGGCAAACCGTCGGGCGGCCTCCTGGAGGTCCGAGCGCTGGTGAGCTGCGGACCAGGGACTGGTAGCGTCGGGCACGAATTCGCCCGGGACGCGTAGCGCCTGGCCATAGACAAGCTCGGCGGTGGATGCCTGGAGGTCCTCCTTGGGGGCCGTGCGGAGGCCCAAAAGGACCCACGGCAGCCGGTCGGCCCAACCGCCGTCTTGAAGGCCGGCCATGAGCGCGGCCTTCATGGAGCGGTGGAATCGCTCGCACAACCCGTTTGCTTGGGGGTGGTAGGCCGTAGTACGGTGGAGCTTGACCCCCAGGTTGCGGGCGACCGCGCCCCACAGCTCGGAGGTGAACTGTGGTCCGCGGTCTGACGAGATGTCCGCCGGTGCGCCGAAGCGGGCGACCCAGGTGGCGATGAAAGCCTGCGCCACGTCGGCGGTGGTGGTGGAGACGAGGGGAACGGCCTCCGGCTACCTGGTGGTCCTGTCCACCATGGTGAGCAGGTGTGTGAACCCCCGTGACGGGGGGAGGGGGCCCACCAGATCCACGTTGACGTGGTCGAAACGTCGTTCGGGCACGGTGAAAGGTGCCAGCGGGGCCTGGGTGTGTCGGTGGACCTTGGCCCGTTGGCAGGCCGTGCAGGTGCTGGTCCAATCGCGGACGTCCCGACGAAGGCCGTGCCAGACGAATCGCGCCGACACCAGCTTCTGGGAAGCTTTCCGGCCCGGGTGGGAAAGGCCGTGGAGGGAGGCGAAGATGCGGCGTTGCCAGGTGACGGACACGATGGGGCGAGGCTGGCCTTGGGAGACGTCGCAGAGCAGGACAGTGTCCGCGAAGGGGATGTCGGCCAGGCGGAGGCCCGTGTCCGCCGCCCGGAGGGCTTGCACCGTGGTGTCGGTGGTTTGGTCCGCCGCCATAAGCGAAAGTCCACGCCCAGGTGGACCGCGTTCGCGCTGGCCCGGGAAAGACAGTCGGCCACGGCGTTGTTTTTGCCGGCGACGTGCCGGATGTCCGTGGTAAACTCCGACACGGCGGAGAGGTGGCGCTGTTGGCGGGCCGACCACGGCTCCGTGACCTTGGCCATGGCGTAAGCCAACGGCTTGTGGTCGACGAACGCCGTGAAAGGTCGGCCCTCCAGGAGGTGGCGGAAATGGCGGACGGCCAGGTGTAGACCGAGGAGCTCCCGGTCAAACGTGCTGTATTTGAGCTCGTTCGGCCGGAGCTGCCGGCTGAAAAAAGCGAGTGGCTGCCAAACCCCGTTCACCCATTGCTCATGTACGGCGCCCACCGCGTAGTCGGAGGCATCCGTGGTGAGGGCGATGGGAGCGTTGAGCACCGGGTGAGCGAGCAGTGTTGCGTCGGCGAGGGCCCGCTTTGAGCTTTGGAAGGCCGCATCCATTGCTGCAGACCAGGCGATGTCGTGCTTGGCCGGCTTGCCCCGGAGGGCTTCGTAGAGGGGCCGCATGAGTTGAGCAGCGCGGGGCACGAAGCGGTGATAAAAATTCACCATTCCCAGGAATTCCTGCAGGGCCTTTATGGTGCGGGGACGCGGGAACGTGGTGATGGCCTCGACCTTGGTTGGCAGCGGCACGGCCCCGTTCTTGGTGATGTGGTGGCCCAAAAAATCAACGGCCGTCGTGCCAAAGTGGCATTTGGCCGGGTTGACGATGAGGCCGTGCTCGCTGAGGCGCCCGAACAGTGTTCGGAGGTGGAGGAGATGCTCGGCCCGGGACGTGCTGGCGACGAGGATGTCGTCCAGGTAAACGAAAAGGAACGGCAGGTCACGCAGCACGCCGTCCATCAAGCGCTGGAACGCCTGAGCCGCGTTCTTGAGACCAAACGGCATCCGCAAGAATTCGAATAAGCCGAACGGCGTGATGACTGCCGTTTTAGGGACGTCGGCCGCCCTGACAGGTACCTGGTGATATCCCCGTATGAGATCAATTTTCGAAAAAATGACCCGTCCCGCCAGACTGGCGGAGAAGTCTTGGATATGCGGGATCGGGTACCTGTCGGGGGTGGTAGCGTCATTGAGACGGCGGTAGTCGCCACACGGGCGCCATCCACCCCCCGGCTTTGACACGATGTGCAGTGGCGAGGCCCACGCGCTATCGGAGCGCCGCACGATGCCGAGGTGCTCCAACGCGTCGAATTCGGCCTTCGCCACGGCGAGCTTGGCTGGGTCGAGGCGGCGGGCCCTGGCGTAGACCGGCGGGCCCGTGGTTGGTATGTGGTGCTCGATCCCATGCCGTACTGCGACGGCCGAAAACCTCGGCCGCGTGAGGGCCGGGAACTCCGTGAGCAGGCGAGCAAACTCGTTCGCCGCCAGGACGGCGCATGCCAGCTCGGTCGGCGCGGAGCTGCTCAATGTGCATACCAGGGAGCTGAAGGTTTCGGCGTTGATTAAACGACGCCGTTGGACGTCCACCAGCAGTCCGTGTGCGCAGAGGAAGTCGGCGCCTAGCAGAGCCATGGGCACGTTTGCGGTTACAAACGTCCAAGCAAAGCGTTGGCCGCCGAAGCAGAGGGTGACGTTGCGCGGGCCGAAGGTGCGGATGGTCGATCCGTTGGCCGCAACCAAGGAGGGGCCGCAAACCGCGGATTGCCTGTCCTGGTCAGAGGCGGGTATGACGCTCAGTTGGGCGCCGGTGTCGCACAGGAAGCGCCGTCCGGACGCTTTATCCGTGATGAACAGTAAGTTGCCCGTGTGGCCGGCGCTCATGGCTGGTAATGAACGCCGGCCCGGCCGTTTCCTGGCCTGCCGAAGGTGCACGGGGGTCGGCATGTCCGGGCCTTCTGTCCGAACCTGGCATGATAGTAACACCACGCTTGGTCAGGTGGAGGCCCCGGTCGTCGTGCTGGAGGTGGTCGGCTCGGTGTAGCGGCCGCCAATTGCGTCGGCAGTTCGGTCGTCGACCGTGCCGGGTGCTCGGGCGCCATGGGTGTTGCGTCGGACGGCGGTGGGTCCCATGTCGCCGCTGCGATGCGCTGACCTGCGGCGGAGATCTTGTCGGCTTCTCTGGCAAGGGCCCGGGGATCTGTGATCGTCGTGCTTGCCAGGGCGAGGCGTACCGGGTTAGGCAGCTGACGGAGGAACAGCTCCCGGAACAGGAATGCCGGAGAGTGCTCGCCGAGCAGTGAAAGCATGTAGTCCATTCGCTCGAAAGGGCGCGTGTCGCCGAGCTCGGGCAGGTCGAGCAGGCGCCGTGCGCGTTCCGCCGATGGGAGGGCGAAAGCGTCGAGGAGAAGCTTCTTAATCGCGCCGTATTTGTCAGCGGCTGGAGGGCTCTCGAGGAGGCTCAGGGCGCGGGCCGCGGTGGCCGAACCGAGCGCTGCTACCACATGGTGGAAGCGGGTGTCGTCGGCCGTGATGCCTCGCAGGGCGAACAGGGAATCCGCCTGTGCGAACCAAACCGCCGCGTGAGCCTCCCAGAAGGTAGGCAGTTTAAGGGCGACTGCCGTGTCCATGTCGGTAGGTCACCAATGAAGGAGCTGGGGCTCCCACGTCGATCGGAAGAATGGACGCGACAAAAAGCTGGAATTCATCCGAGTTGCTTTATTCAAACCAAACACTCAGGCACTCTGAAAAGCCCGTTTATCGGGCAGCAATATATATACATATTATCCCGGAGCGTTTGCCCAGGAAAGGCGAGAGGGGGCGTGGCCCAGCGTCCTGGCTGCGGCCTGGCAAGTTGAGGGCGAGCCTGCCTGGGCGTCCTGGACGAGCCCGGCATGGTGATCGCTCCACGTCCTTGATAGGTGCAAGGCGATTGTGAAAACCCAGCGGTAGCCGCTACACCATCTTCCTTTAATTCCATCTGGGTCCACAACGATTTGTCCCACTTCATCCTTCAAGCAACTCACCCCATTCACATCACACCTCTCTTTCGCTATCTGCTTTGCAATCCTGAATACCGCTCTCTGACCCTCTTCCAAATACAAGCGTTCCCCGAACTTTTTCCTACATGCCTCCTGCGCCTTTGCTTCCTCTTTCTTTGCAGCCTTCTTGGCTGCCTTATAACTTTCATGCTCTGCCTTTTCTGCCCCCATACCCTTCGCCTTCTGCCACTCCTTGAACTTCTTCCTCTTCTCATCAATCTTCATTCCAACTTCATCATCCCGCCACCATGTTTCCGAGTGCCTCGGTGGTCCTTTTATCCATCCACATACCTCACACCAACGGCTCCCAACAGACTATCTTTCATTGACATCCACCCACTTTCAAGCTCAACCACATCATGCTCTACCATATTCAGCCTGTGAATATATGACAATATATGGAATATATATATATAATGGCCTCTAAAGGTGGTTTTATATGGAATATATCTGAAAATAATCACAAAATTTAACAAAAAATATTCCTATTTTGGGGGCAACCCCTCCCTTCATTCCCCTGTAGACCTACTTAGACCTCAATTTTTTTTTAATGCAGTGCACATTGTGCACAATATAAATGGTGGAAGTATTGGTCAGAATTAGAGTGGATATATGTTGTGTGCAGGAGACAAGATGGAAGGGAAGTGGTGTGAGAATGGTGACGGGTGGGCAAGGACAGAAATACAAGTTTGTGTGGCAAGGGTGCCCAGAAGGCGTGCATGGTTTTGGTGTCCTGTTTTCTGAGGAGATTGTAGTGTGGTGAGTGGGACGAGAGTGAGTGAAAGGTTGATGATGGTGAAAATGATGATTGGAAAGCTCTTGGTGAACGTCATCTCAGGATATGCTCCGCAGTGATGAAGCGATGAAGAGAAGTACAAGTTCTGGTGTGTGATGGAGAAGCTGATGGAAAACGTGAAAGATGAGGAAGTTGTTGTGGTAGGAAGAGACCGAAATAGCCATGTGGGAAGGAGAATGGACAGTTTTGAGGGAGTTCATGGGGGTTACGGATATGATGTGAGAAATGGAGATGGTGAAAGGATTTTGGAGTTTGCTGATGGAGCTGATTTGTAGATTTGTAATACTCAGTTCCAGAAAGAGGATAATAAGCTTGTTACATAAATGTCAGGTGGGTCGACAACCGTTGACGACCTTATGGTGCGTATGCGAGATATGAGGCACCTCCGGGACACAAAGGTGATCCCGTGGGAGGAGGTTGTTTTACAGCACCACTTGGTTGTCTGCGACATAAGGGTGAAAGGTGCGAGGAGAGCTCAGCGGTGAAGTACCAACCGAGAATGAAGGTGTGGAGGTTGAAAGAGGTGACAGTGAGGGGGGCATTAAAAGAGAGGCTGAGTATGGCAGAGGATGATGTGGTTGAGCTTGAAAATGGTTGTATATCAATGAAAGATAGTCTGATGGGATCCGTTGGTGACGTATGTGGATGGACAAAAGGACCACCGAGGCACTCGGAAACATGGTGGTGGGATGATGAAGTTGGAAAGATGATTGACAAGCAGAGGAAGAAGTTCAAGGAGTGGCAGAAGGCGAAGGGTACGGAGACAGAAAAGGCAGAGCATGAAAGTTATAAGGCAGCCAAGAAGGCTGCAAAGAAAGAGGTAGCAAAGGCGCAGGAGGCATCGAGGAAAATGTTCGGATAACGCTTGGATTCGGAAGAGGGTCAGTGTGGTATTCAGGATTTGCAAAGCAGACAGCGAAAGAGAGGTGTGATGTGATGGGGGGTGAGTTGCTTGAAGGATGAAGTGGGACAAATCGTTGTGGACCCAGATGGAATTAAAGGAAGATGGAAGAGATATATGGAAATGGTGTTGAATGCAGAGAATGAATGGGACGGCAACAAAGAGAGCTACCCAGTTTTACGACCGGCAAAGAAGTTAAATGAGAAGGAAGTTGAGGAAGCAATAAAAGCAATGAAGAGTAGAAAAGCGGGAGAGCCAACGGGAGTTGTGCGAGATATGTTGAAGGCAGCAGGAAGTTGGGGTGTGGAGAAAATGACAGAGATCTGTAATCTGGTGGTGAAAGAAGGCCGCATTCCAGTGGATTGGGAAGTGAGTACCCTCGTCCCTCTATACAAGGGGAAAGATGACCCTCTGGACTGTCACTCGTATCGAGCGATAAAGTTATTGGAGCATGGAATGAAGGTATTGGAAAGGGTGTTGGAGAGGAGGATAAGGAAGAAAGTGAAGATTGACGAAATGCAGTTTGGATTTATGCCAGGAAGAGGAACGACGCGCTTTTTATTGAAAGACAGTTGCAGGAGAAGTACATGGAGAAGAGGACGAAATTGTTTCTTGGGTTTGTTGATATGGAGAAAGTATTCGATAGGGTTCCACGTGAAGTAGTGACATGGACATTGAGGAAGTTGGGAGTGGAGGAATGGTTGATCAGAGTAGTGATGGCAATGTACGAAAGAGCGCACAGGTGTAAGGACGAAGGACGGGAACAGTGGTGAGTTTGGGGTGAAGGTGGGAGTGCAACAGGGGTCGGTACTAAGTCCACTACTATTTGTAGCTGTGATGGAGGTGCTGGCTCGGAACGTAAAGGCGGGTTTGCCGTGGGAGTTGTTGTATGCAGATTATCTGGTGTTGATTGCAGAAAGTATGGATGGACTGAAGGAGAAGATGAACAAGTGGAAGGAATGTATGGAGACAAAAGGTCTGAAGGTGAATATCGGAAAGCGAAGGTGATGGCTAGTGGTAAAGCATGTGGTGAGGTGGAAAGAACTGGGAAGTGGCCGTGTGCTGTGTGCAGGAAGGGTGTCGGAGTGAACTCCATTCAATGTACAATGTGCACTGAGTGGGTCCTCAAAAATGTAGTGGTTTGAGAGGGTCATTAACCAGTGTGGCAGCTACATTCAAGTGTAAGGTGTGCACAGAGGGAGCTGCAGATGGAGGAAATGTTGAGTTAGATATTGGAGACGGCGTGAAGCTGAAGGCTGAATGGAGAAGGTGGATCAGACTCGGCAACGGTTGCTGGAGAGATGTGCAAGGAAGAAGTTTCGGGAACTGAGTGGCATGCTCACGAGGAGGGGAGTGTCGTTGAAGCTGAAGGGAAAGGTGTATGCTGCATGTGTGAGAAGTGTTGTGATTTTCGGAGCGAGACACGGGTAATGAACGTAGAGCAGCAACGAAGGCTGGAAAGGGTGGAAATGCGAATGGTTCGGTGGATGTGTGGAGTATCGTTGAGAGAGAGGAAGACAAATGATGAATTGCAAAAGATGATGGGAATAGAGCCTGTGATGGATGCTGTGAAGAGAAACAGGTTGAGATGGTTTGTCATGTGTTGAGGAAGGATGAAAGTGACTGGTTGAGAAGAGTGATGGAAATGAATGGAGAAGGAAGTAGAGGACGGGGAAGACCGAGAAAGACTTGGCTGAAGATGGTGGAAGAAGAAATGCGGGCAAGGGGGTTAACAAGGGGAGATGCAGAAAATAGGGCAAAATGGAGAAGATTGTCATGGGGACCACAAGGTTTACCCCCGCTCTAGCAGGGAAAATGGCCTTAAAATGCCTGTTGTTGTTGTTGTAGTGCACAAACCTTCGTACATCATGGGTGATGAACGGAACGTTGTGGTCAAGTTTCATCACAATTGTGTGTGTAGTTTCTGAGAAGAAAGCAAATACCTAATTTGGGTGGCTCAAACACCCTGTACACCTTCTTCGGGCTCGATTTTTCCAATGCCATGAACAAACATGGGTACATCACGGGTGATAAAGGTTGTGTTCAAGTTTCATCGAAATCGTGTGTGTATTTAGAGGAAAAAGCAAATTCCTATTGGGGGGGGGGGGGGGGGGGGTCAGATCTGGATCCACTGAGACCTCGATTTTCAATGCCGTGAACAAACCCGAGTCGCAACATCACAAATATAATTTTTGCCAAATTTGGTCACAATCCCATTTGCAGTTTTGGAGAAGTTGTATGTGTTTACAGGAGCACACTAGAATTACGTTCCAGGTGAGCAAAAAGGGACTTCAAGAAACATTAAAAAGTTGAACTTGGGTAACTTGAACTACAGAATTTGCACAGTTTGGTGGTTTCAACAATTTAAATCCCCCCCACCGAGTTTGGTGGTTTCAACAATTTAAATCCCCAACACCACCCCCCCCCCCCCCCCCCTCCCCAACCAACGATACTTTATCGACTCAGCATTAGGGTGCAACATTTACCTCTGTGGTATTTTCCAGGGTAATACTGTTTCCTGTGAGCTCAATGTGCTCAAAAGAATTTTCTTCACTTCTCATGAAGGGTCGCACACGGCAAAATACTCTGATATTCCCCTGCAGAAGATGCACAGAAAGTTTCCATCATAATCACACCAACGTGTCATATAAAAGAAAAGATTTCAATGCAAGGCAATGCTTAAACCAATGTGATAAGCAAGAGATGGTTAAGCTTTTAGCAAACACTACAAAATAAAATACTTTCACAAAACTGTATATTTTTCTTGCATCAGTTTATCCTATCAGGTCATTATCTGACCGAACCTCCAGGGCCAGTGGTTCCCAAACTTTTTTGACCACCACCCAACATTGTAAATCCCATTCGCCTCGAGAACCAAATGGTACTGGTACCTACGATAAAGATTGTCAGAGGAAACACTTGCGACGTGACAGCCCCCTCAAAAAGTTTTTTTTCATAAAAAATTGTTTTTTGCTTGGAAATCAGCCAATCTGTACCGCTTTACAGAAGAAAGGGGCAAAAGCAGATCCTTGCAACTACAGACCAATTAGACTGCTCCCAATAGTCAAAGGTAATGGGATCGATCATCGCTTCTGACATCAAATCCTTCCTCTTCTCCAATGGCTTGATCTCGGATTACCAATTTGGATTCAGCCCATGTCATTCCACTCAGGACATGCTGCTGCTGCTGTTTTCTCAACAATGGATGGAGGACCTCAATGCCAAATAGAAAATCAGAGCTGTCTCCCTTGACATATCTTGTGCCTTCGATATGGGCTAGGACCCCGCCCTGCTCACCAAACTCTCCTCGTATGGTATACATGGAAACCTCCACACATGGCTTGCAGACTTCCTATCTGGTCACAGTCAATGTGTGGCCCTGAATAGAATACTGTCTTCTCCCATTCCTGTTCAGGCTGGAGTTCCTCAAGGCAGTGTTCTGGGCCCTGTGCTTTTTCTGGTCTTCATCAATGATCTCGGGCTCTCTGGAAAATCCTCCATCTCTTTGTTGATGACAACTCTCTGCCGCTCCATATCCCAACCCTCAGATAGGCAGGCAGCAGCCGTCTCCACTCTCTGCAGACCTGGACAATATCACAAACTGGTCAAAAAGTGGAACATTTTCCTCAATCCTGATAAATCTCACACTCTCACTTTGTCTCTCTGAAAAGACTGTCTGGACAACCCTCCCATCTACTTTCTGAACAATCCTCTTGAAGAAGTTCTGTCACTCAAGCTTTTGGGTCTCAATATCTGCCATGATCTTTCCTGGGAAAACCCCATTTCCAGGCTGGCCCCCAAAGCCAGTCGCCGACTGGGCATCCTCCGTCATGCAAAGTACTTTCTGGGCTCCTCACCATGTACAAAGCTTTCATCCGCAGCACAATGGAATACTGTTCTCCCCTCTCGGCTGGTGCTCCTGCCTCACACCTAGCTCGGCTTCACGCGGTTGAAACCAAAGCGTTCAGAATCATTGGAATCTCCCGCGATGAAGCCGATTCTGAGGGCCTCTCTCACCGCAGGCAGGTAGGTGGTCTTTCTGTCTTCTACCAACTCCTCTCCGGCCTTGCTCCCCCACCTCTGTCTGTGCTCTGTCCCCCAAATATTCCTGCAGGACACACAAGATCTGCTAGCAACCCTCTTCTGGTGGAACTCCCAAAATCAAGACTCTGCTCACCTTCACTCCTTCATTCCTCTTTTCTCCCACCTCTGGAACAAACTCCCTCACTCTCTTCAATCTAACTCCTCCCTCCAGGTCTTTAAAACAGCTGTTCACCACCATCTCTTATCTTCCCCCATCCAAAACCTTGATCTTTTCTACCCCTGTTAAAACACCCCACATGCACTTCTTTGAATCCCCAGCTTCTTTCCTGGAGTTCCTAGAAGTGTTCATTCGCTTTGTACCATGTACCCCTCCCGCCTCCTCCAGCCCTCCCCCTTCCACAGATCTACCGGCATCCCGGTTCTCTTCTGTTGTTGTGCTTGTGTGCTTCCCTCTCCCCCCTCGTCGCCCGCTCACTTCATTGCATGTTTTGTTTGTCTGTGCATGTTTTTCATGTCCAATGTGTTAGCTGTTACACGAGCCTCGATTCTGTATACCAATTTATTAACACAAAAAAAAAAAAGATTTCAAAAAGGGGTTTTCAAGTTCGGGTTACGACCCTGGGTTTGGGAAATCCTGGTCTCGGCCTCAGTACACAGGATTAAATGAGGAGGTGGTCGTCATCAAATAACCCTTGTCAATATAAAAAGCAAACTCAATGGTGACCTTGGGTCACTCCATCAGGCTTAAAACATGTATGTATCCACCCTGAGCCAACCCAAATGTCATTTTGCAAATCTCAAGGCTAAACTCTCCAACCAGTCTCCTTCCTCCATTATAGTGATGCCTTGTCAAGTCCATCTTTGGCGAAAGCTTCCCCTCCACCCTCTGGTCCCTATCACCCAGGAAGGTCGAGAAAGTTCTGTCGTTACCAGGCATTCCATCAATAATGCTCCGAGACAAAAACGAGTACGGTTGCACTCCATAAATATGGAGTCACTGAGCATGACTGCAAAGAGAAAAGTGAGGTCACAAGATGGCGTCGGCAGCACCCAGAGTGCTGCATTTGTCTGATGTTTAAAGTCAAGTGCAGTGTTGTCCAAAGTCTATCTGAATGCAAGATTTGTGCAAGAGGCCCTCAATGAGCCTTAATCGATGTATAATAGGTAAGAAAAATAAAGTATGCACAGAAATACATAAGTGAAAATAGTAAACAACAATAAATGAAATCAGTTACGAGTTCAAAGCAAAACTTGTTCGTCCCATTCATTCGTTTTGAGGTAAACATTGCAGCCTACTTTTGGAGGTGTTATTTGACCTTGCTGAAGTAATGAAAGTAGTCAACAGAATATTGCACATCATGAGAATAGTAAGGACATGAATGGGGGGTTGGGAGGAGTGATAGGAGGGATCCAATAAAGGATGGAGGCAGCAGTATTGAAGGTGTGGGAAGGATATTTCAAAGAGCTGTTGAACCGGGAAGGAAGAAACAGGGAGCTGGAGCTACCGAGGTATGTGGAGGGGAAAGTGGAGCTGGTGGAGATCACAGGAGGAGGTGTGGACAGCATTGAATAGGATGAAGAAGGCAAAAGCACCAATAATTGATGGTGTGTACAGAAATAATAATTGCAGTGGGAGAAGTTGAAGTCCGTTGGACGAAGAGGCTGTTAAATGTAGGATTGAGATCCCCTTAACTACAGGCTGATCAGCATAATTCCCATCATCAGTAAGATCATAAAATCCACATTCACAGGTGATACGAAATCCTTCCTTTTCTACAACTGCCTCATCTCAGATCACCAATTTGGATTTAGATCGGATCACCGCACCATGGGGCATGCTGCTCCTACTCTTCCAACAATGGATGGAGGAGGCCCCTCAATGTCAGAGATGAGAGAAGGGATGTCTCTCAAGACATATTTCAAGCTCTCAATGCACTCTGGCATCCCACCTTGCTGTCCAAACTCCCTGTGGCATCCAAAGTCGACGATACATTTGGGTTACTGACTTCCTCGAGTCTCGTGGCCATGTGGTTCTCAAAACCACAATCCATCACTCCAAACATGGCACACGCATACTCAAACACAAACACAATCTCATTTATCTCTCTCAATGTACCTTCCACCCTTCCTTTCAAACTCTGAAGCACCCCACACACCACTCTATCCATCATCTCCAATACCTGGCCATTTCATTCTCCTCACATCCTTTCACTGCTGAAGAACCCCCTCCCCCCACCACCCCCCTCTCCCTCCCAAGGACATACACAACACTGTGGTTTGCTGCTTGGCTGTTTCTCCCAGTCATCTTACGTGCACCTTGCCAAAGGCACTGCGTTGTTGGAAATCCTTATCACACACCTTATGCACACAGCCCATCAGTCTCTCATTATGCAACCGTCTGACTCAAACTCTTGCATCCACACCCACACTTCTCTCAAATCTGACATACTGTACACTACATGACCAAGAGTATGCGGACACCGCTTCTAATTAGTGGATTCGGCCATTTCAGCCACACCCATTGCTGAAAGGTATACAGTCACGTGAAAAAGTAAGTACACCCCATGTAATGTTTTGACTTTTTCAACATATTTCAACATACAGCTATTTGATCTTCATTTCCACAATATTGATAGATAAAGGTAATACAACAAATATCATGAAACATTTACATTTTGAAGTCCATTGTATAATTTAAATAAATATGAATGCAAATTTCACATGTGGAAAAAGTAAGTACACCCCTACATTTATCACTACTTCAAATACCTAAATTTAGAATCAGGTGCACCAGCTCAGGTGCAAATGATTAGAACATCGTCAGAGAGGATCTTGGAGGAACCTGTCTTATTTAAACCTCAGACATTTAGTTTGGTTTGCTCTTTGTTGTTGAAGTGTGCGGCGTCACCATGCCTCGATCAAAAGAGCTCTCTGAGGCCTTCAGAAAGAAGGTTATAGATGCCTACGAGTCTGGGAAGGGATTTAAAAAGATCGCCAAACAATTTGAAATCAATCATTCGACTGTCCGGAAGATCATCTACAAGTGGAGAAGATTCCAAACAACTGCCAACTTGTTCAGGCCAGGCCGCCCCAGCAAGTTCAGCCCGAGAGCAGACCGCAAGATGCTGAGAGAAGTCTCGAAGAACCCCAGAATGTCATCACGGGACCTACAGGTAGCTATTGCCACTGTTGATGTCAAAGTGCAAGAGTCTACCATTAGAAAAATGCTGCACAAATTTGATCTGCATGGGAGGTGTGCCAGGAGGAAAGCTTTGCTGTCCAGAAAGAACATCAGCGCAAGACTAAAGTTTGCCAATGAACACATAGGCAAAGACCAGCACTTCTGGAACAATGTGCTCTGGACAGATGAGTCAAAGGTAGAACTATTTGGCCACAGTACCAGAAGACATGTTCAGCGAAAACCAAAGACAGCATTTGACCACAAGAACCTGATACCAACTGTAAAGCATGGTGGTGGAAATATTATGATTTGGGGCAGCTTTGCTGCATCAGGGCCTGGGCAGCTCACCATCAAAGAATCCACTATGAATTCTTCATTGTACCAGAGGGTGCTTGAGGATAATGTGAGGCCAACTGTCGGAAAGTCACTTCCGCTTCCGGTCTTGCCGGCGAGGTTTCGTTTATTCGCAGCTGTCCACGCTCTCCATCGAAATCGAAGTTAAGTAATTGTTCCCATTTGTATTTTCATTATAACTGTATTTATTTTATGGTGTGTGTACGTATATAGTGTGTCCGGAGGAAGATTCTCAGTGAAAATCTTTCATACCTGTATAGAAAATCATGTTAATTTGTGTCGTGTCTTTTGAGGCCTTGTACAGTGTCCAACCTTGAGGCTTTGTTTTTCTCTCAGCGGTCCGTCGTTTGTGCTCCAATAACTTTCGTTCTCTGTTTTTCCCAGTCTTTTCACCCCATAGCCTACTTCCTTGTTTAAAATCTCAACTCAAAAAAAAAAAACAACATTTCCTTCTCTGTTCTTATTCGTTGATCTTATTCGTTTATTCGTTCGTTCGTTCTTGAACCACGTGTTTCTCCCCCATTTCCCCAGATAGTTTTCACTGTTAAACTTTAAAATGTTTAAACCTTCCCCTCAAGTTCTGTATTCTGTCATATATTACAACACCTATTTTTTTCTTCTTCTTTAAAAAGTTGCTTTCGACTTGCTCACCCAAATCTATTCATCCCCCAAAAAAATTCCATCTCTTACAGTGCCTCTTTTCGACATTCCCTAAACTCTCCTGCACTCCATCCTCCCTCCAGCGTCCTTAAACGTATTTTTGACTCGAAGGTCACAAGTAACTCATTTTGCAACAAATGTTCGTTTCCCATTAATCGTACACTTTCTAAAATCCAATCTCACCCCTCCCCTCCAAATCTTCCCCATCACCCCTCCCCTCCAAATCTTCCCCATCACCCATCCCTTTCAAATCTTCCCCCTTGCCCGTCCCCTCCAAATCCTCCCCATCACCCATCCCTTTCAAATCTCCCCCCTTGCCCCTTCCCTCCTAAACTCCCCCCACACCCCTCCCCTCAAAGACTCCACCTCGCCCCTCCCCACCTAGACTCCCCCCGCACTCCTCCCCTCCAAATCTCCCCCATATCCCATCCCTTTCAAATCCCTCCCCTTGTCCCTTCCCTCCTAAACTCCCCCCTAACCCCTCCCCACATAAACTCCCCGCTCGCCCCTCCCATTCAAATCTCCCCACCCTCATTTCTTCTCCATTTCCCCCCTCTCACCCCTCCTCCTCAAAGCGTCCTCCCAGCTTCTTCCCCCTTCCAACTCTCACCTCCATCTCCCCCAACCTTCTGCCTCGCTCTTCCCCCTCCTCAAATAACACCTCATTGTGCCTCACCCAATCACCATCAAACCTTTTGTCCGCCCCATCCTTCCCTTTCTCCGAGCTATTCTGAAATCTCTGACACACCTTCAACAGCTCTCCCTACCTCTTCCACCTCTTACCCTACCCCACCTCCCCCCTGTTCTGTATCCGATGCTCCCCCTTCCTCTTCATTCACGGTATGGACCTCAAACATCCGGGGCCTTTGTTCAAACATAACTGATCTCTCCATACAGGTTGCTTCTGACCAACCAGACGTGATCTGCTTAACAGACACTTTCCTCCTTCATGATGTCTCTGATTCCTGAGTATCTCTCCCGGGTTACTCCCTCCTCCGGTATGATAGACCTGAGCCTCGTCCTGGAGGTGGGGTTGCTATCTTTATCAAAAACTCTCTTCCTCACTCGCCCTGCACTGCACTCTCTCCACCTCACCCCCAGGAATACCTCTGGCTACGGCTTCCCCTTCGCTCCCACCTCTTGTTCATATGTGTGTTGTTCCGTCCACCAAACAGTGATGACTCCATCTACATCTTGCTGTCTGATAATATGGACCAACTTCTATCTACTCATCCCAACTTTCTCTTCCTCATATGTGGTGAATTCAATTGTCACCATGCCAGTTGGCTGGGTGTGGGTACCTCTCTCATCAGCCATGGCTCCTCAGCAAAGGACTTCTGCGACTCACTGGGACTGACGCAATCTGTCAATTTCCCGACCCGGATCTCAGTCAATGGAGCATCTTCTCTTCTGGACTTGGTTATGACTAACCTCCCTGAAAATGTCTGCTACTCTTCTTCTGCTCCAATCGGCTCATCTGATCATGTGCTTATTAAAGTGGACATCTCTCTTACCATTCTCAGGGAGCCTGCTCAGCGTCGACGAGTCTGGCATTTCACTCAGGCCAACTGGCACGGTCTTCAAGCAGCCATCAATCATCAGGACTGGTCTCCCATCTCTACCACCTCTGACATCAACTCATCCTGGGAATTCTTCCAAAGTAAATTGCTCTCTCTCATGCACAGATTATCCCATCTCGTCTTCAGTTGTCATACCCTTCCTCCCATCCATGGTACACGGATTCTTGTGGTGAGGCTGTTACCCAGAAACAACTTGCCTTCGTCTCCTGGAAAGCAAATCCAACGGAAGGAAATCTCATTTCCTTTCACAAAGCCAGAAACAAGTGTGTGTCCACCCTCAGGAGAGCCAGGAAACAATATCTCTCCGTTCTCAAGACCGAACTCTCATATCTGTCTCCCTCTTCCAAATCCTGGTGGCGTCTGGTCAAATCTGTTTCTGGTGTTTGTTCCCCCTCCATCCCCTCCCTTACCTCAAATGGTGACACAGCTGACTCCGCACGTGAAAAAGCTGAATGCCTCAACTCTGTGTTTGCCTCTAAATCTTGTGTCCCAAACCCATCCCTCTCTGTACCCACCGTACCCAGGCGTAACCAGCTGCTCCTGGACTCTGTGTCCTTTCCTCCTGACAAGGTGGAAAAGTTTCTGTCAACCCTCGACTCTGATTCTGCAACTGGACCTGACGGCATCAGCCCACGGGTCCTAAAATCCTGTTCTTCCACTCTTTCACTCCCTCTCTCTGTTCTCTTCACCCTCTCTTTTGCTCAAGGTCAACTGCCATCTGCTTGGTAATCAGCCAACATCATCGCTTTACACAAAAAGGTGCAAAAACAGATCCAAGCAACTACAGACCAATCAGCCTTCTCCCAATTATCAGCAAAGTCATGGAATCCATCATTGCTTCGGATATGAAATCTTTCCTCTTCTCCAATGGCTTGATCTCTGATCATCAATTTGGTTTCAGACCAGGTCACTCTACTCTGGACATGCTGCTTCTGCTGTCTCAACAATGGATGGAGGTACTCAATGCCAAACAGGAAATTAGAGCCGTCTCCCTCGACATATCACGTGCCTTCGATGCGGTCTGGCACCCCGCTCTGCTCACCAAACTCTCCTCCTTTGGTATCCATGGAAATCTCCACGCATGGCTGGCGGACTTCCTCTCTAGTCGTTGTCAACATGTGGCCCTGAATGGGTTTCTCTCATCTCCTCTTCCTGTTCAGGCTGGAGTTCGCCAAGGCAGTGTTCTGGTCCCTGTGCTTTTTCTGGTCTTCATCAATGATCTCTCTGACTCTCTCGAAAATCCTCTCTATCTCTTTGCTGATGACTCCACTCTCTGCAGCTCCATTCCTCATCCCTCAGATCGGCAGTCTGCAGCCTCCTCACTCTCTGCAGACCTGGACAAAATCACAGACTGGGCAAACAAGTGGAACATGTCTTTCAATCCTGACAAATCTCACACTCTTACGATGTCTCTCCGAAAAGACCGACTGGACAACCCTCCCATCTACTTTCTGAATAATCCTCTCCAAGAAGTTCTGTCACTCAAGCTTTTGGGTCTCTATCTGCCATGATCTTTCCCGGGAAAACCACATTTCCAAGCTGGCCTCCAAAGCCAGTCGCCGACTGGGCATCCTCCATCGTGCGAAGTCCTTCCTTGGCACACCTGAGCTCCTCAGCACATACAAAGCTTTCATCCGCAGCTCAATGAAGTACTCCTCTCCCCTCTGGGCTGGTGCTCCTGCCTCACACCCAGCTCGTCTTCACGCTGTTGAAACCAAAGCGTTCAGAATCATTGGAATCTCCCGCGATGACGCTATCTGCGAGGGCCTTTCACTTACTCACCGCAGGCAGGTTGGTGGTCTTACCGTCTTCTACCGACTCCTCTCCGGCCTAGCCCGCCCAGCCCTGTCTGTGCTCTGTCCCCCACATATTCCTACAGGTCGCACAAGGTCTGCCTGCAACCCTCTTATGGTTAAACTGCCAAAGTCAACACTCTGCTCACCTTCACTCCTTTCTCCCACCTCTGGAACAAACTCCCTCACTCTCTTCAATCCCACTCCTCCCTCCAGGTCTTTAAAACAGCTGTTCACCACCATCTCTTATCTTCCCCAATCCAAAACCTTGATCTTTTCTACCCCTGCTAATTTCACCCCAAATCCACTTTTTTGAAATACCAACTGCTTTCCTGGAAGTCTTTGGTGTCCTTGAGTTTTATACCTGTCCTGCCTCCCCCCAAGCCCTCTCCCTCCCACACATCTCCCGATGTCCCTGCTCTCAAATGTTGTGTTTGTGTGCTTCCTCCCCCTTCTCTCCCCATCGTGTCTGCCGCTCCCCTTTTTATATACTTTGTTTGCTTGTTTGTTTGATTTGTTTGTTTGATAAATGTTAGCTCTTTCACGAGCCTCGATTCTGTATACAAAAAAAAAAGAAAAAAAAAAGTTGAAGCTCAACCGAAGGTGGACCTTGCAACATGACAATGACCCTAAACATACCAGGAAATCCACCAAGGAATGGCTGAAAAGAAAGAAATGGAGGGTTCTGGAATGGCCAAGTCAAAGCCCGGATCTAAATCCCATCGAGATGTTGTGGGGGGATTTGAAACGAGCTGTGCATGCAAGAAACCCCTCAAACATCACACAGCTGAAATAATTCTGCTTGGAGGAGTGGGCAAAAATTTCTCCCAGTCGATGTCAGAGACTGGTAGACAGTTATAAGAAACACCTACTTGAGGTTGTTTCTGCCAAAGGGGGCAATACCACCTATTGGAGCCAAGGGTGTACTTACTTTTTCCACATGCGAAATTTGCATTTATGTTTATTTAAATTATACAATGGACTACAAAATGTAAATGTTACATGATATTTGTTGTATTATATCACCTTTATCTTTCAATATTGTTGAAATGAAGATCAAATACCTGTATGTTGAAATATGTTGAAAAAGTCAAAACTTTACATGGGGTGTACTTACTTTTTCACGTGACTGTATGTAATCAAGCACACAGCCATGCATTCTCCATAGACAAACATTGGCAGTAGAATGGGCCGTACTGAAGAGCTCAGTGACTTTCAACGTGGCACAGTCATAGGATGCTACCTTTCCAACAAGTCAGTTCGTCAAATTTCTGCCCTGCTAGAGTTGCCCCGATCCACTGTAAGTGCTGTTGTTGTGAAGTGGAAACGTATAGGAGCAACAACAGCTCAGCCGTTAAGTGGTAGGCCACACAAGCTCACAGAACGGGAGCACAGAGTGCTGAAGCACATAGCATGTAAAAATAGTATGTCCTCGGTTGCAACACACTACCGAGTTCCAAACTGCCTCTGGAAGCAACGTCAGCACAATAACTGTTAGACGGGAGCTTCATGAAATGGGTTTCCATGGGCGAGCAGCCGCACACAAGCCTCAGATCACCATGCGCAATGCCAAGCGTCAGGTGGAGTGGTGTAAAGTTCACCAGCATTGGACAAACAGTGGAAACGCGATCTCTATCATACTTCACCATCTGGCAGTGGAACGGACGAATCTGGGCTTGGCAGATGCCAGGAGAACGCTACCTGCCCAAATGCATAGTGCCAACTGTAAAGTTTGGTGGAGGAGGAATAATGGTCTGGGGCTGTTTTTCATGGTTTGGGCTAGGCCCCTTAGTTCCAGTGAAGGGAAATCTTAATGCCACAGCATACAATGACATTCTCGATGATTGTGTGCTTCCAACTTTGTGGCAACAGTTTGGGGAAGGCCCTTTCCCGTTTCAGCATGACAATGCCCTGTGCACAAAGCGAGGTCCATATAGAAATGGTTTGTCGAGATCGGTATGGAAGAACTTGACTGGCCTGCACAGAGCTCTGACCTCAACTCCATCGAACACCATTGGGATGAATCGGAACGCCGACTGTGAGCCAGGCCTGATCCATACATACATAGAGTGCTTCAAAAAATGTTAACACTTCTGAGATATATAGTCCCATGCAAGTGTTAACATTTTTTGAAGCACCGCGTGTGTGTGTATGTATGTATGTATGTATGTATGTATGTATGTATATATATATATATATATATATATATATATATATATATATATATATATATATATATATATATATATATATATATATATTAGGGTGGTGCTCAAAATAATTTTTTTTAAATATTTACTGGGACATGTCTTTATGTTGTTCCTTTTGTTCCAAAATGAAAAGACACCAAATATGAAAGCAATCTGATTTTATTTAGGGGTGCCACATCAGCCTTCAAACTAAAGGTGTCTACAAAACTTTTCTATATATGGATCGAAAGCAAAACCAGAAGTTTGTTTTATGAAAATCCACCCTCCACTCACTTTCTTTGTATTCTAGCAAACACAAGTTACAATAGCTGCACAAATAGCACTATATTGCTATGAAAACTCAAATTCAATGATAACAATCCAAATGTTCAGTTCATAAAATGAAGAGACACCATATCACATAATATTAAAAAACCCAAATATAATGAGAAATGTAACTCCTATTTCTGGGCCTGTTTCACCACTGTTGCCTTCCTGGCATCGGGGTACATCTTCCTGTGAGCAGCAACAACTTGGAGCAGAGCTTGCTTTTGCTCTTCATCCTTTGTAAGGAGCTTATTGTAGTCTTGTATCAATGCGACACCCCTTTCTGCCCTGTCGTTCACCACGACGAAGCCACTGGCGGCTTTCTTTGCTTCCTGAAAGCTGGTTTCTTGCTCCCATGAACCAGGATCCTTATCCATCCAATCAGTTGGGGTCCATAGGATGCTGAAGAAATGCTTGGTGTGTTTTGTTATGAGGCCAGCGATTGACAGGGCGGTTCCTCGTTTGATAGCTGGTCTCTTTGGAGAGGGGTTTTCACCGTCATTTTTCAATGCTTCAATCATATTGATCTTGCTGTCTTTGTCAATTCTGGTGTCAAAGAATGCAAATGCCACTAGTACTGGGCTCATGTACCACGTGTGGCGGCCAAGTGCCTTCAAGGCTGCCTGAGCCATCTTCTGATTGATTTGTTCAAACTTTTCCAACTTCTTGAAGAGGTTAATGTCATTCAGGGGAGCCTCAATAGCTTGTGGAGCCCGAAACCAAGCCTGTACATACACAAGGCAGACAAAAATGTTGAAGGCTCGGAGTTCTCTCGCCTCTCGAAGTGTCAAGTGGAACTCTGACCGAAACATGAACACCTGTAGTGAATATAGTGCTTTTGCCATCCATCTGGCTCTGTGCATTGCTCCTGGAGCCATGATCCAGATTCCACGAGGTGGGATTCCTCCCATGTAGATGACAGTCAGTTCTAGGAGTTCACGATAATCATCTCGTGGCTGCTGATCTTTCAAACACACAAGAACGTTTTTGCTTCCAACACAGTGTCTACAGATCCCATTGAAGCCTTCCTCTCTGAGAATTGATCGTGAAGAAACTTCCTGTCCTCGGGGTTGGTGATTATGGCCTCCGAATCTGCATGCCTAAGATCAAACGTCTTCTCCAAGGAGGCCTTGAAGGATGCTTCCTTTTTCTCTTGGGTCGCACCACCCCGCTTTGCACCTTTTTGGAGGCTCCTCCATTCTTCATATAGCCTCTCCAAACGATGGATGCAGTGCTGCTTCGTCGTTGTAGGTAGGTGAGCTTTTTCCCAGAACTTCACAACCTCTTCAATGGTGAGGGTTGCACTCTCCCGGGCAGTGCGATTCTCCTTCTTCAGGTGATGGAAAAACAGGACAAGAGATTGATGCACAGTCAGGAGCTTGGCACCTTTGATGGCATCTCCAGGAGTGGACCCAATGAGATACACATTATCCTGAGCCCGAGTTTTCAATGAAACACTGGTACTAGCACATGCCATATCTGCAAAATAAGCAAGAATGTGGGTAAAATCCTGTTAATTCTTACTCCACAGGGTCACTCTCTACAAAAGAGCCACAGTCAATAAGTTAGGCCTACATAGTACACACTAAAAAAGCGTACCCCTGACCCCGGGAACCTGTACAAAACATGCATGAAAATTGCCCAGATAGTGATCATAGGAAGTCTCAAAACTGTATGTATAATATATTGTATATATATATTGTATAATGTGTATTTATGTATATTTATTATTTAATGTATATTTACTATATATTTATTTTTAATATTATATTTAATGTATATATATAATTATATATTTATTTTGTGTATATACAGCCCAAAAAATGGGAATTCCTATTTTTGCATGGGGGAAAATTCATCACTGATGTGGCACCCCTAAATATTATTGGATTCCATTCGAATTTGGTGTGGTTTCCTTTGACACCCAAAGGAACAAAAATAGACCATGTCCCGGAGAAAATCTGCATTTTGATTTTTTGAAGCCCACCCTAAATATATATATATATATATATATATATATATATATATATATATATATATATATATATATATATATATATATATAAATATATATAAATTATATATATATATATATATATATATATATATATATATATATATATATATATATATATATATATATATATATATATATATATATATATAAATATTGTTACAGACGCGGCTTTAGATGTTATATTGACCGAGCGGTGGTGTATTTAACCGCGTCCGAACAGTTACTCCCCGATTAGAACCCGATTCCACCCGACGTTGACCAGATCGCCCCACAGATATTCAATCGGGAAACCTCTAAAGCGACCGAAAGAGAATGAAAAAGAAGAAGAAGAAGAATACGGAGGAAGAACAGATTTATTATACACACACAAGCAATGGATGGAAGAAGCAGTAACACAGCGAATCGTTAACTTACACTATTCATTTTTACTTAACCCCAAGACAACGAGCAGGACAGGACGTTCACACTTACACAGGGGATAATGCAGGCAGGTAGGGCTTGAGGTGGATTGCTTGAGAGGGAGGCAAAGTCGGGAGGCAGCAGCTCGCAATTCCTCGCGGTTTTGGCGGGAAAACCCTCCGTCGCGTATCCGCTGCGGTAGACGTCACGCGCTGGTTCGGCACACCTGCTCCTCTTCTTGTGGTGGAGCCGTCTCCCTCCTTTCAGTGCGTCTCTCCAAAGCTGGTTTCCTTGCCGAGTACCTCTCCTCTTTGGCTTGGAGCGTTTCGCATCTCACCGCTCCTCTTGGTGCCGCCTCTTTGCTCCTCCCAGGTCATCTCGTAAAGCAGTCCCTTACAGTCGCTTTTATCACCTCGGGCGAAATCAAGCCGCCGGCTCCGAGGGCACGCCTACCGGGTCGCTCACCGCGGTGCTGATTGGCTGTTAGGGCTGGTTCACTCCTTCCCTCTTATGACGAGGTGGAGACACGCCTTTCTTCTCCGACTCAAAGCACATGGGCAATGGCGGCCTGCGGGATTGAAAACAACTCCCCTTTTGAAAGGAACTTTGGAGAGCGGAGATGTTTGGGGAAATTGGAAGGGCCTACGCTTATTTTGTTTGATACAATGCAAAGTCAATCTAGTGGGAAACACATATTTAGCCTACATGGAATAAGGAAATACACTATTTAAAAGATATATCGTGACCTGCGTGTAAGTTTCATGGAATTAACTAGGAGGCCGGCTGCGACCATTATTTACATTAACAGGGTGTTACCATACTTTTGTAACGTTCACATGGTAACGTTTTCACATTCGTTACACTTCCTCCAAAATTGTTACACTTCTCAAAAACCGTTACACTTCTCAAATTCGTTACACACTTCTCAAAATCGTTACACTGCACCCTCCTTTCTTCAGGCCCGTCCTCGGGCCTACTAAACTTTAACTTAGTGTGACACGTAGGTGTAATTCCCTCTACAATTAACCTGACCCTGAGTGTGACAATTTTAAAACACAAATAAGTATGTCCCCCTATTGCATTGCACCCTGTCTAACAGACTCAAGCCCACAGCTAACCGAATTACGGAATTATTCTCAAACTATACATTTACGGTGGGGAGCATTATTTACAATGACGTGATTTCTTATTTACAATGCAACCCAGGACCTGTGTTTTTTTTTTCTTTTTAGGGAACAAGAAAAAAAAAGAAATTCCTGTTGGGAGGGAGGAGACAGCACGCATTGCATCGATGCACCAGTACCAATACCACCAAAGCACCCAAAAGCACCAAAAGCACCACAAGCACCACAAACACCACTCGGTGCGCAGTCACCATGGTTCTTAATAAACACAACAAAACAACTGGTGGTGGTCTTCTTTTTCTCTGCTGGGCCGATGTTCTTCCCGACGTCTTCTGGCTTCATGCGGCCTACTTGGAAATATAAAAAAGCACAACTTGTGTTCGTTTTTTATTTAGGGCCTCAGGGGCCAACTAAGGGTGGTCCACCTGTTTGGCATAGGTGCCACCTTACCGAGGTCCGCAAGCAAGATTCCCTGGCCACTATGGCCGGTCTCCAACAGAGGTGCCCTGCCCCAGAACCTGGGGTCCATCAAGTGGTACTTGGCCGCAGAACAGCGGTCCATAAAGTGGTACATCAACGCAATGCATGCTGGTTCTGGGAATCTCGGGCGCACAATGGCCACCTCACGCACGCTCCCCTCGGCACCCAATGGCGCACAGGTCATGTGGGAGACAAAAGAAAGACAATTGAGCGAGGGGTAAGGTCACAAGGGTACACGTCAATAAGGCAATGCAAGGCGAAATGCGTACGGAGGGCGAAGTGAGAAAGCTCGTCCCTACCGTACGTCACCCCCCTGTCACCTACCCTACCCTTGCCCTTACCCCATATGTACAAAATCTACACATTACCAATTCGTCACTACTGTCACGTCTTCCCCATATTTCCCCTATACCAAATTCGTCACCACAATCCCTCTACTTCAAAATTTGCCATCACCAATTCATCATCAATCCTCATAAGGAGGGAGAGATGGAATTACGCACAATGTCACACCCACGTCATGATGCGTCTCACAATCCAAACATTTGCATCATAAAAAATAATCAAAACATGGCATGGTGTGGAGTACCTGTCACCTCAGGTGAGTGGATGCAGATGGTGCGAGGAGATCCTTCATCCTAACTATCCTCTAAATGACTTTAACACACTTTACACTACCCGGGGTCTCTCCCTGCCAATCCATTGGCCAACTTACACTATGGGTTCTAAAAACCAATTCCCATTGACCAAACTGTGGTGCCTCTCAATTTGGGGTCTCACTCCCCCGATTCATCTCCCGGTGCTCTCGCACAATTTCTGGGCTGCGACGTCTAGCTCTCCCAACAGGTCTACCCACCTGCACACCTCCACCACTGTAGTTGCCACCCGAGCTTACCTAGCTCCTCACCCTAACCTATCTAACTGGGGCAGGCCCCTCCTGGCTCTGTCACCCCACTTGGTGCCCTCTGGCACTGGGCTACCCGGGTCCGTCCTCCGGATCCTCGGGCCCCATCCACAACAACTACTACCGGCTCCCAGAGCCCACCTGCGGCCTCACCTGGCCGACATCCTTACAGTGGTGGAGTGCCCAAACCAACTACACACACTAACAGGCTACACGCCCAGCCATTTCCACAACACTAATGCACCCATCCACATACCATTCTGCATCCGCACCACAGATGCCAATATCCAACCACAATTTACCTGTACCCTCTACCTAACACTTACACTACCCGCCCCGGGTATCCGTGATGGGGGTCCACTCTTCCCCCATTCACACCTTCGCACCATCCACTCCACTCCACAATTTCCACCATTCTCACTCCACGACCATCCATTCCAATACTCCAGATATTCCACACTACCATTTATTCCACACAGCCACATACACCTGTTGTTGCACACCTGTGCCCTCACACCTGGTGCCACCTGCACCCTCCTTTCTTCCTGGACCATTTGGTCAACACAACACGCAATCACCACTACTCCCTCATACACTGCTCCACACACCTGTTCAGTTGCACACCTGTGCAATCACACCTGTTCCATTCTCACCTGTTCAATCCTCACACACACGGCATCATCTCAGCTAACTACTCCCCTCTGAAACTTGCGCTTCCCAGTCGTCCCTTTAAACTATTGCGCTCCCACGTCATTATAATCCACACTAATCTACCTGCGTCCCCACTACAGGTATCAGTCACTAACTAAACTTAACGTTACCTAATGTCATCTTCGCTAGATCCCTACAATTATCCAAGCCCTCCCTGGCTCGGTTGTCATAGCCACCCCATAAACTATTGCGCATTTGCCCCCATCTGTGAGGGATGGTGGATTTGCCATCCCTCCACATCGGGGGTCTCTCACTATCAATTTTGTTCGTCCAGATTCCAACCAATTCAAAAATTTTCCATTTACTGCCAATTCTACTCACTTTTCTAAATTTCGTTTTAAATCACTATCACTATCACGATCACCATCATCACAGTCCGCTATATCCTAGCCTCGGTGCGTCATGACATCATTAAACTCGGCTTCGTAAAGCCGAGCAATGAATTCGGGTGGTTTGGTTGCCTGCAGGTTGAATCCGTCCGGCTTTCGGTTCAAGGGAGGTGGTTTGGTTGGACCGAGGCTCCACGCACCATCTCGGCGCGGCACCTTGCGGTCCCGGGCCCGATGGCTCAATCTCCCCCGGTCGGAACCCCGTCCCCACGAGGGGGCACCGTTCCGCCTCCTCCCACTCGCCCTTGAACCGGACCGGTCGCCTCGCCCGACAAAGCCCGGACTCGACCGTGCGGGGCGGGGCCAAGCCCGAATCGGCAACGACGCTTCGAAGAGAAGCGACGCAGCATCGACACGCGCCGGGCCTCGCACCCAACAAAGCACCCCTCGCACCGAGTGCTCGCATCGGCTATCCGTCACTTTAACCACTAACCTGGTTACCGTCGATGCTTTACTTGCATGCTTACAAGCATACGCTACCCCTTTCACCCTCACAAAACCTGGCGTTCCAACGCCGTCCGTACATTCCACCAACGCTCTCCCTGTTACACACCACACCTCTCGCGCACACTTTGGTCCACACCTCTCCTCCGTTACGTCCTCCGTAACACTCACCATGGGCGTGCACTCTTGCATCCACCCACTAACGCGCTCACATGGGCTCTCCCACACCCGCGCCATGACCAATTCAGGTGTGCTTTCTCGCACACGTTCCACCACCACCTTACTCTCCGTGTCACACTTCGTACACCCCGACGTGCATTCTCGCTCGCACTCGGTTTCACAGTCGCGCTCCGATGTGCCGTCTCGCACCTGCGCCATCACCAACTCACTATTCGTGTCACACTCCGTACACCCCGACGTGCATTCTCGCTCGCACTCGGTTTCACACTCGCGCTCCGATGTGCCCTCTCGCACCTGCGCCATCACCAACTCACTATTCGTGTCACACTCCGTATACCCCGACGTGCATTCTCGCTCGGACTCGGTTTCACTCCCACACTTTATAACACACCCACTCGCCGACGCACACTTTTTCCTCCCACGCGTGCCATTTCCACTCACACGGGACCCTTCACCAACGCCCGGATGCTTCCTCGATCCCAAGCGCGCGAAAATTCTTTTGTCGCTAAACATCCTCCTGCAAAATCTACCCGCACAATATACAGCACGACTCACCTGGGGGATCCTTTTCTCCACGCGAACCTGCAAACTTCCATTCGGGTTAAGCACAGCATCATGATGTGAGCAGGGACTTTGTACATAATCCATTTCTCCCTGCAATTCTCGGGCTACCTCCGTCATCTCTTCAATTTTAATTCCCGCTACTGCTTTTTCTTTATTAACCTCGGCGACCGCTGGCTTTAATAAAACACCCTCCTCTACCTCAGCGGTCGCCGGCTTTTCCAAACCCCGTGTCGCGATTTCTACCCCCGTCATTGTACCCGTGCTTTCCTCCGCTTCGCTCAACCGGCGCTTCTCGACCCGCGTTACTTCCTTGTGCACCCCTGGGACCCTTTCGCCCACCATGCGATCCATGTTCTCCCCACATTTTTGCATGCGGTCACCCATTCTGTTGGTTATTGCTTCAATTTGGTTTCCCCATCGCTCACTGTTAGCCCTCCTTTCGTCCCTCATTACTCCCAATTGCTCGCTATTCTTCTCCATAAGGGCCTCCATTTCGTTCGTTATTGCTTCCATTTTATTACTCAATTTCTCCCCGTTTATTCTCAGCATCTCGGCGAATTGCGCCATGAAGTCCTGCATTTGGGCCACCGTTGGTAGTACCAAGGGTGCGGCCGCAGCTGCCCCAACCTCGTGCGCGAGAGCGCCATTTTGTGCGTCTGAAACCTCCGCAACCACATTGCTATTTTTCTCCTCCTCCCTTTCCTCCACATACATTTCCCCGAGGTCCTGGGTCGATTCCACCCTGTCTATCTCTCCCACCGACATCCGATCGCCTTGATTGTCCATGGCGCGATCTCAAAATTCGGGTTTTGCTTTAAAACAAAACAAATTTCGTCAGCTCGTAATTTTGACCAAAAAATTTTTTCTACACGTTTTAAAAATTTGATTCGGGCCTCGAATCTCACTCCCCGACACCAATTGTTACTGCTATAACACAATTGGTGTTCCAAAATTTGGGCCTAACAAATTTAGTCCCAGGTCCGAATCCAACTCCTGACAACCAATTGTTACCGACGCGGCTTTAGATGTTATATTGACCGAGCGGTGGTGTATTTAACCGTGTCCGAACAGTTACTCCCCGATTAGAACCCGATTCCACCCGACGTTGACCAGATCGCCCCACAGATATTCAATCGGGAAACCTCTAAAGCGACCGAAAGAGAATGAAAAAGAAGAAGAAGAATACGGAGGAAGAACAGATTTATTATACACACACAAGCAATGGATGGAAGAAGCAGTAACACAGCGAATCGTTAACTTACACTATTCATTTTTACTTAACCCCAAGACAACGAGCAGGACAGGACGTTCACACTTACACAGGGGATAATGCAGGCAGGTAGGGCTTGAGGTGGATTGCTTGAGAGGGAGGCAAAGTCGGGAGGCAGCAGCTCGCAATTCCTCGCGGTTTTGGCGGGAAAACCCTCCGTCGCGTATCCGCTGCGGTAGACGTCACGCGCTGGTTCGGCACACCTGCTCCTCTTCTTGTGGTGGAGCCGTCTCCCTCCTTTCAGCGCGTCTCTCCAAAGCTGGTTTCCTTGCCGAGTACCTCTCCTCTTTGGCTTGGAGCGTTTCGCATCTCACCGCTCCTCTTGGTGCCGCCTCTTTGCTCCTCCCAGGTCATCCCGTAAAGCAGTCCCTTACAGTCGCTTTTATCACCTCGGGCGAAATCAAGCCGCCGGCTCCGAGGGCACGCCTACCGGGTCGCTCACCGCGGTGCTGATTGGCTGTTAGGGCTGGTTCACTCCTTCCCTCTTATGACGAGGTGGAGACACGCCTTTCTTCTCCGACTCAAAGCACATGGGCAATGGCGGCCTGCGGGACTGAAAACAACTCCCCTTTTGAAAGGAACTTTGGAGAGCGGAGATGTTTGGGGAAATTGGAAGGGCCTACGCTTATTTTGTTTGATACAATGCAAAGTCAATCTAGTGGGAAACACATATTTAGCCTACATGGAATAAGGAAATACACTATTTAAAAGATATATCGTGACCTGCGTGTAAGTTTCATGGAATTAACTAGGAGGCCGGCTGCGACCATTATTTACATTAACAGGGTGTTACCATACTTTTGTAACGTTCACATTGTAACGTTTTCACATTCGTTACACTTCCTCCAAAATTGTTACACTTCTCAAAAACCGTTACACTTCTCAAATTCGTTACACACTTCTCAAAATCGTTTAAATATATATAAATTATATATATATATATATATATATATATATATATATATATATATATATATATATATATATATATATATAAAAATATATATATATACGAGGTGTGTTCAAAAAGTATCCGACCTTTGTTCATAAAAAATACTCGTATCCAGATACAACAAACTTACACTAATCTCCTTCAAAGTAGTCCCCTTGGGCTGCCACACACTTCTCCCAATGGTTCTGCCACTGTCGGAAGCAGCGCTGGAACGCCTCTTTTGGGATGGCGCGCAGCTGGTCCGTCGCATTCCGCATGATGTCTTCTCTGGACTGAAATCTGGTCCCTTTCAGGGGCATTTTCAGTTTGGAGAAAAGCCAGAAGTCACACGGAGCCATGTCGGGAGAGTAGGGAGCCTGACGAAGAACAGGTGTGTTGTGTTTGGCCAAGAAACTCTATCAAATGTGAAGAATGGGCGGGTGCGTTATCATGATGGAGCTGCCCGCTGCCCGCTGCCCACAGGTCCGGCCGTTTGTGTCGCACAGCGTCACGAAGGCGACGCAGAACCTCTTGGTAATACTCCTTGGTGATGGTTGTGCCGTGTGGTGCGTACTCGTGATGAACCACGCCACTGGAGTCGAAGAAGACGGTCAGCATGACTTTGACATTGCTGCGGACCTGCCTTGCTTTTTTTGGCATCGGGGATGTTGGATGCTTCCATTGTGATGACTGCAACTTGGTTTCTGGGTCGTACCCATAAACCCAGGACTCATCGCCAGTGATCACTGTGTTGAGGAAGCTGGGATCGCTGTTCACAGTCTCCAACATGTCCTGTGCGATCTCCAAACGGAGTTGCTTCTGCTCAATCGTTAGCAGCTTTGGTACGAACTTCGCTGAGATTCTCCTGAAGCCCAAATCCTCCTTCATAATGGAATGAACGGATCCAATGCTGACGCCCACCTTGTCTGCAAGTTCTCTGATCGTGATTCGACGATCCTGCATCACCAGGGTCCTCAGTTGGTCAATGACGATCTCATTTTGGGATGTTGAGGGCCTACCCGAACGTGCTTCACTCTCCACTGATGTGCGGCCATCTTTGAAGCGGTTGTACCACTCCTTTATCTGTGTGGTGCTCATTGCTTCGTCCCCGAAGGCCTGTTGAATCTTGCGGATCGTTTCCACTTGGGAATCGCCAAGCTTTCCACAAAATTTGATGCAGTAGCGTTGTTCAAGTTTTTCCGTCATTTTGTCAAAAACGAAAATCCGACGGCGCTCACTTACACTTCCTCACTCATCGGCGGTCTGCCGTCGAATGACAGCTTCTGCACGTGGGAAAAAATTCACGCGTGCGCATTAGGATCGCCTCCATACGTGCACCAATGAACGCCTCCCTAGCTTCATTTGTTTACGTACGACAAATTAAGGTCGCATACTTTTTGAACACACCTCGTATATGCGGTTTTGAGAACCCACACGGATAACATCATTAAAGGTTAAAGGTTGCACCCCATAGATAGGCCACAATAAATGTCAGTTATTTCTTAGTATGTGTTTAGATAAGGCCATTCCCAATAATTGCATCTGCGTTGCGTCAATCAAATAAGAGTAGGCCCTTCCGTTCATTTTGGCAGCCTCCCTTCCAAGTGACGCCATTAAGCGCTCCCCAGTCTGTGCCCCATGGCCCTTCCCAATTGGTTACGCACCTTGCCAGCAGCGTTCGCAACCTCGCTGGGCTTCCGCCCAAACCAGCCCAGAAACCCACGAGGTAAGGCCCTAAAAGGGGGCAGAGCGCCAGGAAGAAGGTGCGGCCACGTCACCCAGCCATCAAGGAGGGGCCGGTAAGCCATAACCAGCCAACCAGGGCTGGAGTGAGATCGCCTGACAGGCGTGGCTTTGGGCTTCGAGAGCGTTCGCTGGCTTGGTTATAAAAGCGCGCACGCAAAGCCCTCGAAAGGACTGATGCGATTACGAAGAACTGACGCAACTGCACCCGTGGAAGGAGGTTGACCTTCAGGTCTGAGCGGCGAGGGAGAGGCGCTTGACCTGGGACGTGTGCGTTACAACAGAACTGAAGCCAAAGAATGGCACTGTAAGGAAGTGCGCTTTACGAGAGGGCTGACCGGGCGAGCGCGCGGCACGCATTGCTAAGAACTGCAGCGTGCAGGACATTGGGGAGGGGGCACTTGGGGCGAGTAAGACCGGTAGCGCCAGTACAAAAGTGCCGGTACACAAAATATGTACGCCAATAAATAGCCCAAGCTTACCTTCCCCCCGTCATTATAATTGTCCGCTCGCGTTACACTACGAGGAGAGCTGCCTGCCGGGTTTCGTCTGCTGGACTGGAGCCTGGACACCATCGCCGGACCTTCCACCCTACCATCTGCATCCCCGTGTGAGTCTGGAGTCTGAGACCGAATCAGAGAGCGATCGGGCCCGTGTCCAGGGAATAGAGTAAGACTGTCGAAGACTGCCCTGTGTACTTTTCCTTCCTCTTTCTTTCTTGTATATTCTTTCGTTTCCTCTTCTTCTTTGTACATAATTAATAAACCAATCTGTTCTTCCTATTTTCCTGGTTTCCTCTCAATCCGATCGTCCTAGTCTTTTCTCCATTGGGTAAACGAGGCATGATTCGGGACCGCTATAATCGGGTTAGTCATTGTTAACAGCTCAGATCGCGGATCGCTATCCGCTCGGCGTTTCCACCTGATATCCGTGATTCGGGCGGGAGTTATTCCCTTGCTTTACGGTCGGTGGTAGTAATTAGGTAATAGGACTAAAATTCGACCAACAACCCTATTTACCACCGACCGGAAGGAACGTTAGAACTTCCAGGGTCGCGTCGGCCAGATAAGAGGACAAGGGGATTAACCCCCTCTTGATAAGGGGAGACCCGACATCGGAGATCCGTAACAATATATATATATATATATATATATATATATATATATATATATATATATATATATATATATATATATATGTATGTATGTATGTATGTATGTATGTATGTATGTATGTATGTATGTATGTATGTATATATATATATATATATATATATATATATATATATATATATATATATATATATATATATATATATATATATATATATATATATATACATATATATATATATATATATATATATATATACAGTGGAACCTTGACTTACGAGTGCCCCAACTTACGAGTTTTTCGAGATACGAGCCGTCGCTCGGGCGGTTTATTGCTTTGAGATGCGAGCCGAGATCCGAGTTACGAGCTTTCGCCACCCGGTCACGTGGTTATCTTGCCGTGCAAGTACAGTACGTATCTCTGTCGTATAGCGCTGCATTTTTGTTTTCGCATTTTGGTTATTTCGAGTTAACGCCGCCAGGTGGGTTCTGGTCACGTGGTTATCTTGCCGTGCAAGTACAGTACGTATCTCTGTCGTACAGCGCTGCATTTTTGTTTTCGCATTTTGGTTATTTCGGAAAATTTCTTAGTTTTAACCATGGGGCCTAAGAAAGTGAGTGGCAAGTGCAGTGCTGAGAAGAAGAAGAGGATGATGTGCTTGGATATAAAACACGCAATCGTCGAAAAACATGAGCGAGGTGTCGAGGAGGACGTATATAACGGCAGAGGAGAAGAGCATGCCAGGCCACAACTTGTGGATATAAAACACGCAATCGTCGTGTTTTATATAAAACTTGTGCTTGGATATAAAACACGCAATCGTCGAAAAACATGAGCGAGGTGCCGAGGAGGACGTATATAACGGCAGAGGAGAAGAGCATGCCAGGCCACAACTTGTTCAGAGTGCCGGCGATAGCTCGCCTTCTCTTTGTGGAAAACACGGTGAGATCCTTAACATCCAACAACTAATGGGACGCAAACGGGGCGCCCAGTTTAGCGGTACACACATTGATGAATCACCCTGCCTGTGATTCACCCATGACAGGTTATAGCTGGGTCGGGATTCAAACCCAGGCTGGACAGTTTAGACTTTAGAGTCAAGTGTGCGTACCTCCAGTCCAGGCCATCCTGCCAACTTGTATGCTGCATACAGGTGAAATATAAAGCGCGAGATATTTTTATATATACTGTATATTTTTTTAAAAAATTGGTGTGGTTTTTGGCGGGCTGGAACGGATTAATAGCATTTCAATGGGGAAATTTGATTTGAGATACGAGCAATTTGAGTTACGAGCTCGGTCACGGAACGAATTAAACTCGTAAGTCAAGGTTCCACTGTATATATATATATATATATATATATATATATATATATATATATATATATATATATATATATATATATATATATATATATTTTTATATATATATATATATATATATATATATATATATTGTTACGGACACGACTTGGATGTTGCTTCTTGACCGAGCGGAATGGCCGCCGTGTTCGCACAAGTTACCCGATTACACTCGAACGTTGGCCGAATCGCGCTATGCTAAATCAATGAAGGAAAAGGACACAACGGCTGGGATTAAGGCAACGACACAAGGGGTACAGTTCTCAAGACCTCCGGAGGAGGATATAATATTGGTTATGCAGAACGGTTAGATTACACGACAAGAGGTAAAGCACAGCAAGATGGACACTTAGACACAGTCTTATCTTAGCCCCGACAGACCACAGACAAACGGGACAAGACTGACTTACACGGGGATTGATGGCAAGGAAGGGCAGGCAGTCGATAGCTCAAGGTGCACCTTGGCTCAGGGGCAGAATCGACACGGTCCGGTCCAGAGAGGCGGGGAGGTATTTCTCAGCGCTAGGAGGTGGCGTCCTTTCTTCTCCAAGCTGAGGCGCATCTGACGTCACCTCCGTCTTCCTGCGCATGCCCAGCGGGGAGTGACACGCCCTCGGCTCGTTAGCTCCGCCCCAGATGGAATCGGTCCGCCGCTTCTTATTGGGTGCGGGGGGTTACCGGGCTCCGCCCTTGACGAGGAGCTGACAGTGAGCCCCTGCGTGGTAACCCCGTCGGAGCACATGTTCAATGGCGGCTAACCAAGCCGGAGTGAGGACGCACACTCCCCGCGCCGCCGCCGCGCCGCCGCCGCTGTTGTTGTTGTTGGTGTTGTTGTTCCATGAGGAAGAGATGCGGGGAGGTATTGGGAGGTCCTAAACTTACTAATGGTGCCATACAATCACATTCTGGTGCAACGAAGAGTCAGAATTAATGGAAACGAGTCCTTCACTGACATAGACTAAGAATAACTAGCAAGATGTCCTATAGTTGTCTACGTGAGATGCGGTGAACCTGGGTACGACATTTAATGGGGGAAAAAGGGGAAGGTCGGGGCTACAGAGTGTTGTTTACAGATAATGGGACTAGGGAATGGGGGATGGGGATAGTTGGGGAGTATTGGGGAAATAGGGGAATATTTACAAGCGGATATGGATGGAGGCCAAATCCCATATCCGCAACATTGCACCCTTCTCTACCTCGGGGCGTCCCGACCCGATAAATTTTTACCTACGTTAGTGTGGCACTCAGATGTAGTTCCCTCTACTATTAACTCAACCCTGAGTGCGACAGTTTTATAGATGTTCACAAATGAGTAAATATGTCCCCCTGCGACGTTGCACCCTTCTCCTCACAGAAACACACCCACAGCATAACCGAATCGCGGAAAGAATCCTCAAACTAAACATACAGCCGGTAGGGAGCATTATTTACACAAGACTACACTGATATTTACACTACGATCCAGGACCTGTTTTTGGAGGAACACATGCAGATGTTATGCATAGAGAGAGCACGCATGCCAGCATCGATACACCAACCCACGAGTGCTCTGTGGCCCTACGGCCTTTAATAATGTGCAGAGCACCCCATCCAAGCACCGAAAGCACCACCCCATAACACAGTCAGCACCATCCGGTGCACCAATAAAATGTTCAACGTCACCGGTGGTGTCGCAGCCGGCCGATGTTCTGCCGCTGGTCTTGCCTTCTTGAAGCACTTGGCCTTCTAGCTTCCTTAAAAAATAAAGAAAGGCGCCAACCGCGTCCATTTCTGAATTGTGGCCGTCAGGGGGCCAACTAAAAGTGGTTCACCTGTATGGCATAGGTGCCACGTTGACCCATAGGTCCATCAACGGGTGGTGCTTGCCCGCAAGAGAACTGCGGTCCATGGTGGGCGGCCACAAAAATTGCGGTCCATATGGTGTATCGATCCAGGCAGCAAGCAGCGAAAGTACAGGCCCACAACTGCGGAGCCAGCACCTCTCTCTCCTCTCTCTCTGCCCCAAAGCCAGATCCTCGGAGGTGGGAGACAAAAGAAGAAGACAAGTGAGTAAGGTGGTAAGGGCGCAAAAGTGCACGCAATATAAGGTAATGCACACTGGGGGCACATGGGAACCAGGTGAGACAGGTACGTTCCTACCGTATGCCCCCCCCCCCCCACCAGGTAACCTACATTGCCCCTCCCTTACCCCTTACTGTATCCACAAAACACAACACTACCCATAAACATCTACTTTACACATCAACAAACGTCCCTACTGTCTTCCCCGTTCCTCCCATAAACCAAATTCGTCTTCTCTCCCTCCTAACCAATCAAATTTGCTCTTTCCAACTCTCATCAAAATTTGCCATCTCCAACTCAACATCAAAATTTGCCATCACTAATTCATCATCAGTCCCTCCTAAGGAGGGAGAGATGGAATCACCCCAATGTCTCATCCACGTCGTGATGCGTCTCACCAATCCACACAGCAATTCTCATTTCCTGCACACAGAACAAAGAAAACACAGGTGTGGAGTCATCATCATCACCACAGGTAAGTGGCTGCGTATGGTGCGACAGGTTCATCAATCCTAACTATTTCCTAAATGACTTTAACAACTTTACATTACCCGGGGTCTTTCCCTGCCAATCCATTGGCCAACTTACACTATGGGTTCTAAAAACCAATTCCCATTGACCAAACTGTGGTGCTTCTCAATTTGGGGTCTCACTCCCCCGATTCAACACTCGGTGCTCTCGCACAATTTCTGGGCTGTGACGTGTAGCTCTCCCAGCAGGTCTACCCACATGCACACCTCCACCACTGTAGTTGCCACCCGAGCTTACCTGCTCCTCACCCTAACCTAACTAACTGGGGAAGGCCCTCTCGCACTCTCACCCCCTCAGTGCCCTCTCTGGCACGGGCTGCCCGATCCACACCCGGGATCCTCAGGCACCCACTGACACTAACGGCTCCCAGAGCCCACCTGCGGCCTCACCTGGCCGACATCCTCACAGTGGTGGAGTGCCCAAACCAACTACACACACTAACAGGCTACACGCCCAGCCATTTCCACAACACTAATGCACCCATCCACAATACCATTCTGCAACCGCACCACAAATGCCAATATCCAACCACAATTTACCTATACCCTCTACCTAACACTTACACTACCCGCCCCGGGTACTCGTGAAAGGGGTCCACTCTTCCCTCATCCACACCTTCGCACCATGCACACCACTCCGTACCACTTACTCCAACTCTCTCCACACCACCTTTACTTGCACACCTGTGCTCTCACACCTGGTGCCACCTGCACCCTTCTCTCCCCCAAGCGCATTCGCGCTGATCCACAACACTCACTACTCATACACTGCTCCACACACCTGTCCAGTTCTCACACAGCATCATCTCATCTAACTACTCCCCTCTGAAACTTGCGCTTCCCAGTCGTCCCTTTAAACTATTGCGCTCCCTCGTCATTATAATCCACACTAATCTACCTGCGTCCCCACTACAGGTATCATTGTCACTAACTAACCTTAACGTTACCTAATGTCATCTTCGCTAGATCCCTACACACAATATAACCTAACCCACCCGGGCTAGTTTTCACTGCCATCAACCCCATAAGCTATTGCGCATTTGCCCCACTTGGGAAGGGTGGCAGGGATGCCACCCTTACCCACCGGGCCCATCGCTCATCAATCCCCCAGTCCTCTGGCACTAATAAGCCCCCCTTATTCAGAGGTACTGGGTCCCGCCTCGGCATCTAAAGCCGAGGCAATCCACGGGGTGCCTGCTCGCCGGTGTAAGGCCTTATCCGGTCGGCGTGGACGATCCGAGGGAGGGCTCGTGGCCCCATTTTGATTTTTACTACCACGTCACAGACTTGCGACAGGACGACCCCCGGGCCTTGCCAGGGAGAGGTGAGTTTCGGGCACCTACCCTTCCTCCTCCGGGGATTGAAGAACCAAATCTTCATCCCCGGAGTATACTGACTCCCCTGGCTCCGGTGGTCGTACCTGCGCTTCATCTTTTCCCCCGCCAGATGGAGTTGGCGGCGGGCGAAGGCATGGACTAGCTCCATGCCTTCCTCTAGGTGACGTGCGTACCCCTCCCTCAGCGGGTTAACCACTGTATCTGGCACGGGACCGCATAGCAAGTCGGCGGGAGCCCGTAACTCCCGCCCATACATAAGCAACGCTGGACTGCATGCGGTGGCCCCGTGCTGGCTGGTTCGGTAGGCCATGAGCAAATAAGGGAGATGTTCGTCCCAGTCATCCTGACGGGTGGCGGTGAACAGTGCCAGTTGTTGGATTAAAGTTCGGTTGAATCTTTCCACCATCCCGTCAGATTGAGGTCTTAAAGGCGTTGTTCTGGTTTTCCGAATTGACAGGAGACTGCACACATCTTTTAGCAATTTGCTCTCAAAATTTCGTCCCTGGTCGGTGTGCAACTCCTGTGGAATCCCATGCCGGCACACAAATCCTTCCACGAAGGCCTGCGCTACCACCCCTGCTTCTTGGTTGGGGAGGGCGTAGGCCTCCGGCCACTTGGTGAAGTAGTCCATCACAACGAGGATGTACTTATTACCTAGGCGGGTGCGGGGTAGTGGGCCTAGGATATCCATGGCCACCCGCTCTAGGGGGGCCCCCACCTGGTGTAATTGAAGGGGGGCCCTCATCCTCCGTGCTGGTCCCTTTTTGGCAGTACAGGCGTCGCATCTCCGACACCAGTCCTGTATGTCGCGCCCCATATTCACCCAATAAAACCTCCGGCGTACCTGCGATGTCGTCTTTGTCCTGCCCAAATGGCCGCCGGGGCGGGTACCATGCACCTGTTGCAATATATCGGTCTTAAATTTATTTGGGACTACCACCAGCCAGGAAGTTTTATCAGAGGGAACCTCCACCCACTTGCGATACAAGATGTTATCCTTCAATTCCAGGGCTTTCCACTGAGCCCAATACGCCTTGGTCTGTGCCCCGAGGGGGGTGACCTCTTCCCCATTAGGTCTTTGCCCCAATTTGACCCAATTGAACACTGGCCCCAGGACAGGATCCTCCTGCTGGGCCGTGCTCCATGCCAAAGTTCCGAATTCCTCATCTGCGGTTAGTGGCAAAATTGGCCCTCTCACCCGGGTTGCCCGGACAACGAGGGTCGGGTCCGAATCGCCCAATTGTTCCCTCTCCTCGTGTCTCGCACAAAATTTGCAGTTTTCCCCCAGACAAGGACGCCGAGAGAGTGCGTCCGCATTACCATGGGCCTTCCCGGCCCTATGGGCCACATCAAAATCGTACTGCTGCAACTTTTCCAACCACCTTGCAATTTGGCCCTCTGGTTCCTTGAACCGAAGGAGCCATTGCAAGGAGGAATGGTCAGTTCTAACCAAAAATTTCCGCCCGTACAAGTACGGGTGGAAATGGTTCATGGCAGCCAGCATAGCCAATAACTCTTTGCGAGTGACGCAATAATTTCGCTCGGGCCTACTTAAGGCCCGACTATAATAACCAATCACTCTCTCCACGCCCTCCTGTGTCTGAGACAAAACTGCGCCCAATCCTTCCTGGCTCGCATCCGTGTCCAGGGTAAATGCCCCGTTGCTAGTGGGGTAAGCTAGAAGGGGTGCGGATGTTAGACACCCCTTCAATTTTTGGAAGGCCTCGTGGCACTCCCGTGTCCAATTAAATCGCGTCCCCTTCTCCGTAAGCCGGTGGAGGGGACGGGCCAACTCCGCAAATTTCGCCACAAAGCGCCGGTAGTAGGAGCAGAGTCCCAAAAATCCCCGCACCTCTTTGATGGTACGTGGTGCGGGCCACTCCTCTACCGCTTTAATTTTGTCTGGGTCCGTTTTTACCCCCTCGCAACCGATGACGTGGCCTAAATAGGCCACCTCCTTGGCAAACAAGGTGCACTTACTCGGGTTCAGCTTCAACCCTGCCTGTCTGAGGCACCCGAACACCTGGTCCAAATTAGCTACTGCCTGGGGGAACGTTTTGGCATGTACTAGGACGTCATCCAGGTACACCAGGCATGATTGCCATGGCATGCCGCCTAGTACATGCTCCATCAATCTTTCAAAGGTGGCGGGGGCGTTACACAAACCAAACGGCATCACAGTAAACTGATACAGTCCCTTACCTGTGGAAAATGCCGTTTTCTCCTTCCCTGCCCTATCCATCTCCACCTGCCAATACCCACTCTTGAGGTCCAAAGTTGAGAACCAATTTGAGCCCGCAACGGCATCGAGGGTGTCATCAATCCTTGGCAGGGGATATGAGTCCTTGAGTGTCACGTTGTTTAGCTGGCGATAGTCCACGCAGAACCGCGTGGTCCCATCCTTCTTTTTGACCAGCACAACAGGTGACATCCAAGGACTTCCCGAGGGCTCGATCACGCCTGCGTCGAGCATTTTTTCAACCTGCTCGTCAGCTTCCGCCCTCTTGCTCCAAGGGAGCCGTCGGGCGGCCTGACGAATAGGCCGGGCCTCACCGGTGTGGATCTGATGTTTCACCAGGCCCGTACGTCCAATATCCTCGGTGGACAGGGAGAAGAGGTCCAAATGGGACCCAACCAGTTTGTGTAAGGCCTCCCTCTGGGTACCTCCCAACTCTACGCTACTACGATTTACCATCTCGCAAATGGGATCGGGCCAATTCCTACTTCTTATTGAAGGCTCCCCCCGGGGCCGGCTCGGCTGGACGTTCTCGCCCCTCACTGTTGCGACTTCCTCAACTGGGGTGCAGCCAGCTACCCTCGTGCCCCTTACTATAGTGCGTGGTTCTGTACTTATATTTATTACTCGGACGGCCACTACCGGTCCGTCCGTTTTTACAAGGGTGCGGCCCACGATTAAACCCGGTATGGACTGCGCTGCCACCGGTTCGACCAGGCCGCAGGACTCCTGCCATGTTTGGCGAGCTGCCCACCGGGCCGGCACTATCGCCTCGGCCCTTGGGGGGATGGTCACGGCCTCGGAAGCCTCCAGCTCCGCTCTCTCGGCCGTGCTCACTCCCCCTAACGGCAGCTCTTCTACTCCCACCTGCAGGATCCCCCGGCACAAGTCGATTTTACAACCGCTGGCAGTCAACAAATCCAACCCTATTAAACATGGGTCGCACACCTCCGCCACCCAAACATCTATCTCCCTCCTTACCGACCCTAACTTGAGGGTCACAGAACCACGCCCTATGATCGGGGCCGTTACCCCGGTAGCAAGTTGCAAACTATAATTTTGCAGGCGCTGGATCTTATCCCAGCCACCTGCGCTCGAATCAAGGACCACAGGGCTGATGATCGTGGCGCTAGCTCCTGTGTCCACTACGGCGTCTACCCCCACGCCGGCAATTTTGCATCTGATTGTCAGGCTACCGGTTCCAATTTGGCCACAATAAATGACCTGTCGCGTCAATGAGGGCTCTCCTCCATCCTCTTCTGCCGAACACCGCCCTACGTGCCCGACACCTTCTAGTTTCCCGGGGTCTGGCGGGGGGGTGTCTGGGGTCGACTAACCCGCTCCCCCCTGGGCGGAGTTGAGGACCTCAACCGCCGGGGATCATCCCGGCGCGTGGCTCGACAGTGCCGCGCCAGGTGACCCAGACGGTTGCAAGTATAGCACCTCACCTGATAAGGTGCTTGTCTCCGGAATTCCAAATTTCCCCCCCCCCCGTAGGTCCGAATTGGATTACCCGCCCGTGGTCCACCGCGGGCCACCTCCGGGGCCGCCTGCCATGGTCCAGGTCCCGCCAGGCGCTGGTCCACCAGCCTCCGGACCATGCCCGCCAGGTCAGGACTCACGTCGGGGGCGGGCCCCCTAAGGGGTCCGCCCTCCATCGGGGGTCCCACCTGGCGGACCGCCATTGCGTGACGCTCGCCCCCCCGGGCCAGGGGCCTCGCTGCTTCCCAACGGGCCGCAGCGTCAGCCGCCTGGCTCAGAGTCTGCGGGCGCCACATGGCGAGCTGTTGCCGGAGCTCAATATCCGGGAGGGCCTGGATAAAATGGTCCAGCGCCAGGCTTTCCCGGGAATCCGCTGCCATGCTAGCATGTGCGATCCCCACTGCGCGGCGAATGTCGTGGGCAAGTTCCCCGATGGCTTCCTGGGGCTTGCGTTTTCGCAGCGCGAGCTGAGCTTTAACAAGCTCGCTCTGCTGTTCAATGCCGAATCGATTAATTAGGGCGTCGCGGAGGGCTGGCAGGGTGAGAGCACCCGCTGGTAATGCCGTCAGCACCTCCGCCGCCGCGCCGCACAATGCGGCCACCAGGTGTACTCCACCTTCGTCCTCACCCCAACCGTTGCCCTTACACACACAGTCAAACTGCGCCAGGTACGCGCGTAGATCACTCTTGCCGTCATACGGCGCGAGTGGGACCTTGTGGGACCACCTCGTATGCGAGTCGTTGCCCGCCTGCCGGACCCCGTGCGTCGCCCCTTGCGGGGTCAGCGCGGGGCCGAACCGGCCGGGCCCCCACAGTACATTACCCCCAAGGGGCTCTCGTGCCTCCCCTGTCCCTCTAACAACTACCCCTGTTGGTGTCGATGCATGGGTCACACTTCCGCAACCCGCTACCCATTCCATACCACCACAACCTTGCTCACCCACACCTCGCACCTCTCGTTCCATACCCTCCGGACCAGCCATACACCTCACTCTTGGCCTCTCACGAACATCCGGGTCTATCTCGACCCCCAAGCTTATTAAATCACCTGGCGCATCATACGCACGACCATATTGGTCACCACTTACACCGGGTCCTCTTTCTCTTCGCTTCTCCTCCATCACCTGCGAATCCCTCGTCCGGTTAATGAGCACATCATCACGATCCGAACACAGACTTTGGACCAATTCTTTTACTTCCTCCTTTATCTCTTTCTTATCCTCTCTCCGTCGCTTCTTAATTTCGCTCACCCCTTCTTCCACTTCTTCTAATTTCTGCTTCACCTCCTTCATCTCCTCGTGCGCCCCTTTAAGTTCTTCCTCTAACTCCACTTTATTTTTTTCTATGTGCTCCCGCACCTCCCGCTCTTTAACCTCCATCACCTCCACCACCTTGTCCATTTTCCTCATCAGGTCCTCATGTACCGTCTGACACTCTTTTTTAATTACCCCTACGTCATTTTTCATCTCCTTCTGTGTCGATTTTAAACCCTCTATTACCGCTGTGTTCTTCTTTACCTGGTCCCCCAACTCCTTTTGTCCCACTGTCAGTTGTTCTACTCCCAGCGTCAACTCCTCTATACCACCTTGCAATTTTACAGTCCCCTTTCTCACCTCCTTCTCCATGCGCTCCTTACAGTGCCTCACCTCCTCGCGCACTCCTCCGACCTCCTCACTCACCCCTCTTCTGATCTCTTCTCCCACCACTTGCATCTCCTGCCCAGATGCCACCCTCATCTGCTCCATTTCCTCCCTGTGAGCATCCAGTTTAGTTTCTACCCCCATTCTGACCCCCTCTATCTGCTGCCCCATTTGTTTAACTTCCCTTTCCGCTTGGTCCCTCATGTCCCTCAATTTGCCTTCCATACTGTTTTCTAACCCCTCTAACCCCTTTTGCATCCCTTCCATTTGATTCTCTTGAGCGGCCATTCTGTTTTCTACCCCCATTAACCCCTCCTGTATTTCCCCTAATCTATTGTCTAATCCCTCTATTCTACTCCCTAACCCTCCGATCTGGGCCCCCATGTCCTCCCTCAATTTCTCGCTATTGGACCCCATCCTTTGTTCTAACCGTTGGCTATTGGCCCCCATGTCCTCCCTCAATTTCTCGCTATTGGACCCCATTTCGCCCCCCATGACCCCCATTTGGCCCTCCAATCGCTCACCCTGAGCATCCATCCGGTTCCCCATTACCCCCCAATTGCTCACTCTGCAGTTTGAGGGACGCCTGCATTTGCACCATAAATTGCTCCATGAGGGCCTGCATTTGGGCCATCCCTCCCACTTGTGCAGCGGGTGCGGCCGCCGTAGCTATGTGCGAGGCGCCATTTTGCGCGCCCGCAACCTCGTGCGCGAGGCCGCCATTTTGCGACCCTGCCACCCTCACTGCTTCGCTCTCCTCATGTCCCTCAATTTGGTCCTGGATCGACCCTGCCTCACTCTCCTCTACCGGAACCCAGCCGTCTTGATCTGCCATAGCGCGACTTTCAAAATTCGGGTTTTTATTTTTGTAAAACACAATCAATTTTCGACGTTATAATTTCGAGCGCGTGAAACGCGCTCCGGGTCCAATCCCACTTCCCGACACCAATTGTTACGGACACGACTTGGATGTTGCTTGACCGAGCGGAATGGCCGCCGTGTTCGCACAAGTTACCCGATTACACTCGAACGTTGGCCGAATCGCGCTATGCTAAATCAATGAAGGAAAAGGACACAACGGCTGGGATTAAGGCAACGACACAAGGGGTACAGTTCTCAAGACCTCCGGAGGAGGATATAATATTGGTTATGCAGAACGGTTAGATTACACGACAAGAGGTAAAGCACAGCAAGATGGACACTTAGACACAGTCTTATCTTAGTCCCGACAGACCACAGACAAACGGGACAAGACTGACTTACACGGGGATTGATGGCAAGGAAGGGCAGGCAGTCGATAGCTCAAGGTGCACCTTGGCTCAGGGGCAGAATCGACACGGTCCGGTCCAGAGAGGCGGGGAGGTATTTCTCAGCGCTAGGAGGTGGCGTCCTTTCTTCTCCAAGCTGAGGCGCATCTGACGTCACCTCCGTCTTCCTGCGCATGCCCAGCGGGGAGTGACACGCCCTCGGCTCGTTAGCTCCGCCCCAGATGGAATCGGTCTGCCGCTTCTTATTGGGTGCGGGGGGTTACCGGGCTCCGCCCTTGACGAGGAGCTGACAGTGAGCCCTGCGTGGTAACCCCGTCGGAGCACATGTTCAATGGCGGCTAACCAAGCCGGAGTGAGGACGCACACTTCCCGCGCCGCCGCCGCGCCGCCGCCGCTGTTGTTGTTGTTGGTGTTGTTGTTCCATGAGGAAGAGATGCGGGGAGGTATTGGGAGGTCCTAAACTTACTAATGGTGCCATACAATCACATTCTGGTGCAACGAAGAGTCAGAATTAATGAAAACGAGTCCTTAACTGACATAGACTAAGAATAACTAGCAAGATGTCCTATAGTTGTCTACGTGAGATGCGGTGAACCTGGGTACGACATTTAATGGGGGAAAAAGGGGAAGGTCGGGGCTACAGAGTGTTGTTTACAGATAATGGGACTAGGGAATGGGGGATTGGGGATAGTTGGGGAGTATTGGGGAAATAGGGGAATATTTACAAGCGGATATGGATGGAGGCCAAATCCCATATCCGCAACAATATATATAGTTTTTGGTTCTATCTCTCGATGGTGAAGATTCACTATAAATTATGGTATCGGCATCTGGATCCAGAACCGGATCTTCACCAAGAGCGAATCAATTAGTTCTTGTCATACACCCTGACCACCAAATTTCATCAGAATCCATCTACAAGTTTTTGAGATATCCTGACAAACAGACAGGGGTGAAAACAACTTTCGTCCACTTCTGGTGGAGGAGGTAATAAAACAGCAAATCATAATGTAACTGGTCTGGGAAAATGAACTTTGATGAACTGGAAGGACGAACTGCCAATCAGATGTCCACGCACAGCAAACCCCAAGAAGTCTTCCCTTCCATCCTCCCATATTCCGCTCATTTGCCCATTTCTGCCTCTCTTCTCCCACCTCCCCCCTCCGACCATCGCACCATTTTATATTTCAGGTCTAAACATCAATACAGCTGTCCCCACATCGGCACATTGCACCCTCATTATACTGCTTTGTGTTTCTGTTCACCCTTTCATCAAACAAGGTACGCTCAGGATCGTTCTGCTTTCCTTTCAAATACACTATGCTTGCTATATTGTTGGTGAAAAGTCATAAAACAAAAGTACACCACAAATGTTAAGAATCTCAAGGGGAAGACTTTGTGGCTTAAGCAAAACATGTTAGAAGCATGGCCTACGATACTAGTGATGGGACAATGCTGCCCTGTTCTACAGTATGCCCAACACTTTAGGCACACCAACACAAAATGACTTGGACAAGGGTAACCTTTAGTTCTTCAACAATGTTATGCAAACGTCTCCTCTCCATTTCTTGGGACTGGATCTTCTCTGCTTGTGCTGCAACTTCTTTTTTTAATTTGTCAACCAGTTCCTCAAGCTGGATATTTTTCAGGCTGCACTGGAGAAACTCATCCTTCTGCTGATGGAGTTGCACCTGCATCAGGAAGAAATAGACAATAGTTTTATGCCTCCATCCCCGAAAGTTGTTGGAGGCATTATGTTTTCAGGTGGTCCGCCCGTACGGGCTAAACCTCATTTTTCTCAGCAACTACATGTCCGTTTGATACAAACTTTCAGGGTAGGAGCGACACCCATGTAGAATGTTTCTATGATACTCGTGACATCATAGATCACAAAGTAATGGCAGCCACCTTATATTAACACAAATAATTAAATATATATTTCTCAGAAACCTCTGAATGGAAAAATTGTAAACTCAGCACATTGTCGAGTATGCCCAATGGGAAACAAAAGCATGACAATGATGACATCATCAGTGATGAAGTGGTATATCGGTGAAAGTGGCCATAAATGTTTTAATAGAGTGCCTTGTCCTTAAAATCTTAAATTGCATGCACATGATCTTTGACCCATTTGTATTGAATATTAAATTTATGACATCATAAGTCACATGGTTTGACATCCATATTGGATTAAACCTAAAACCTTTAAAAAATAAAAATAATAATAATCTTCTCCCAAACGACCAAAGCGATAGACTCAAAAGTTTACAAGTGTCATCGACTTGGCATGGCGATTAAAAGTTGATCACGAAAACGGCATTCGTGACATGGTGTGGCAGTAGCCATATTGGATTGAAGGAAAATATTAAATAATTTTATCGTAGAAACTGCTTACCCTATCGATGTGAAACTTTACAAATGTCATCTAAAACCATTGCTGCATATAGTTTGAAAATGATGACATCATAAGTCACATGCTTTGGCTGCCATCTTGGATAGAAAAATGAACCTTATACGATCAACACGAAACTTCACAAACCTGATCCTCTACCTATACATATGCAGAGTGTACATTTTTGATGTCATAAGCCACATGGTTTGGCAGCCATATTAGCTTGAAAACCAAAAATAAAAAAAAATAAAAAAAAACTCCCATTGATGCGAAACCTGTCATATCTGGTAAAAATGTGATACTCGAGAACAGCTGAAGGGATTTAAATCAAACTCGTTTATTTTTAGGACGGTTAACGAGGGCATCCACCTGTTGTCACGGGCAGGGACGACGCAGAGGCATATTGGTGACGCAGTCACATTGCTCCAGCTTAAATAAATTGTACTGCATTTATCTACACCTGCAGATTCGCCTTTCAGCTGATCAAGCCGGCCTGAACAATCGAGCTTAACTGTAAGAGAAGATTTGGATTCTGCTTGTTCTGCATTTTCTTTTTTAAATTTGTCAACCACTTCCTCAAGCTGGATGTTTTTCAGGCTGCACTGGAGACACTCATCCTTCTGCAGCTGGAGTTGTATCTGCATCAGGAAGAAACGGACAAGATTTTAAAAATAAATTATATTGTATTTAACGACACCAACAGCTTAGCCCCTCAGCTGATCAAACCAGCATGAGAATAATCGAGCTTAACTGTAAGAGAAGATTTTGCAGCTGCCAGTTCTGCCACTGAATGTTGAAGTTCACCACATTCAACCTCGAAGGGCTACAGACGCAGCAGTTCATTCTGTTGCAATAGTCGCTCATTATCAGCCTTGCTGTGACAACAGAGGAAAAGTTTAAGCAGATTAAAAAGGATGCACTTGAATGCAGAGATTAATGAACAAGTTACCTCGTGTTGTGCAATTAGGTTCCCCTTTCCCAGTCAGAAGATAACTAAACAGTGAATATTACTTAAATGGTTGTGTGGAAGCGCAAAATTTATGAAGCAAGTAATTTCTATGAGCTACAACCTGCTCACCTCGCGTGCAAGTGTTTTTTGTGATTTCCATGCAGAAGTTGAGATTTCCTTCAGTAGGCGAATTATCTCCGACACTCTGACCAAATTCGTTTGCTCGAGAAAAGTAAATTCTTAGTAGAGGCAATGGTAGACCACATATTGTCATGGTAAAATCATTTTTATGACTGAGGGTAATATGATTACAGATAGGGTGTTTTTTGGAAATAATGTAATATTAGATCGAGTATGTCTGGCTGAAGTTCAATAAGCAAATTGTGAGCAAAGATATTGTTTTCTTGGTAAATAATACAAACTAGCAGCTGGTAACAAATCGTCCAACTAGGCTGTCTGAAGTAATTAGCATTCACTGAATTGCTTTACAAATCCCATTGTGTTTGGTAAAACTAATCATTGCCCAGTAAACTTGTTTTCATTGTGACTATGATGGTCGACTCAGTGCGAAGTCTAAGCTAACATTGTATTGATAAGTGAATGCAAAATACTTGGTAATTATTTTGCAGTGTTGGACAAAGAGTTCCCGTTGGACAATGGAAGGTGGATGATTTGTGGGGGTTGGGTCCATGCACCTTTCTTTATATCCAAGTTGAGATTGCGTGCAGTATTGAGTTTTAAAACAAAACCACTTTCTCAGTAAATCTTTTGTTATATATTGTTGCGGATCCGGGGGACGGCACTCCTGCTAGCAAGGGGGGGGGGGGGTTAATCCCCTTTTCCTGTTAAGGTGGCCGTCCGACCGGTCCTGGGGGTATGACGTCACGCCCGGTCAGCGCTGAATAGGGTAGTAGGCCAATCCTTCCTATGACCTGAGTACAAGCGCCTTCTGGTACGCGAGGAAATACTCCCGCCCGAGCCGCAGCGTAATAGATGAATTGTGCCGAGCTAAGCGAGCTGCAACGCGGGCCATCAACAGAAGACTAAACCCGATTGTAAGCGGTTCGGCCGAAATCGCGCCACAGGTACTCAATGGGGAAATCACTAAAGCGATCGGACGAGAAAGAAGCCAAAGAATAAGAAGGAACAGGGAATTATTAATTATATTTACACAAAAACCAAAACCAAGAAAGGAACTAAAGTAATTTACAGGGCGAAGAAGAAGATACACAGGGCAATTCTTAAACAGGCTTACTTATACCCAGGGACAAGAGAAACAGAACAAACTCACGTACACTAATGGGGTTTTCAGTCAGGAATGGCGGGAAGGATGAGAAGGGCAGACGGTCCACAGGACTGGTGGGCAGGGAGGTTCGGGAATTGCGGCACTCCGTTGGTGTCCCGTGTGCACGCACTCGCTCTTGGTTCAGCAAAAACCCGGTCGTCAGCGCGTCTCTCTTCGCGTCTCTCTCCAGTGCTCCATTCTCATGCGTCTTTCAGTGCTCCTCGCTCATCTGCTTCCCGCCGACTCTCTTGAACCTCCTCACGCGTCTGGTGGGGGCCTCGCGCCAAGGGTTTTATTACCACGCCCTTGGAACCCTCTCAAACTCTCCAGACGTTTCTTGCCACGCCCTATCAAGCCATGCCCACCGAGCCCTGTTTGGTTAAGGGCTCTCTGGCTCCACCTTTGATGACGAGGTGGTGCCACGCCCGTGCTCTGGCGGCTCCTCCCCCCTTCTCGGTCTCGTGCGTAATGGAGTTTGGCGCCAGGCAGCGAACGCTGCTGGGCTAGCAGAGGCGGTGTGATGCCCACGAAAACAGCCCAACTGTTACTGGCACTTTGCAGAGATGATTGGGGAACTGAAAGGGACCTATCTTATTTGATTGATTCAACGTAGAGTCAACTATTGGAAACACAGCCTTACCTGAAACACATACTAATGACATAACTATTGAGATCCGAAAGTGTCCTACGTGTTGTATATGGACTAACTAAGGTGCAATCTTTAATTAACAGCCAATTAAGGGGACATGTACACAGGGGTCATTTATAAGGGAATTTAGTACTAAATTTACATGTGAAGGTTCGAAAAACCGTAATATATATATATACAGTGGTACCTCGGCTTACGAGTGCCCCAACGTACGAGTTTTTCGGGATACGAGCCGTCGCTCGGGCGGTTTGTTGCTTTGGGATACGAGCCGAGATCCGATGTACGAGCTCAAAAAATTTATTTTTTTGAATTTTCCGGTTGTGGCTTCCGGTTCCGGTCACGCGGTTATCTTGCCGTGAAAGCATCTGTGCTTGGATATAAAACACGCAATCGTCGAAATACATGAGCGAGGAATCTCCTTGCTCCAGCCGGTGACGTCATCGGCGGGGATCCCCGCCTCCAGAGTGGCTGGTCACGTGACCGCCAAAGCGTGTCGCGCGTGCGGGTATAATGAGCTACACCTGTGGATCACGTGACCACGGAAGCACGCCTCGCTTGAGAGGCATGGCTTTCGGTTTGCGTTTTGCTTTATAAGGCGCGATAAATGGGCTTTTGAGTGTTAGCGGTTCATGGCGTTGACGGTTCATGGCGGTTCATGGCGGTTGACGGTTCATGACGGTTCATGACGGTTCATGGCGTTGACGGTCAAAAACCCATTACATCAATTTTACCAGGCACTGTACAGTAAGTACAGTGGACACCAAATGCACGGTGGAAGGCTAGAAGTAGAAGATCGTCCAAGACAAGTGAGAATAAGCCATACTTTGGAGATGACGTCATTCGCTGGTCCGATAACCAAAGATGTGGTATAAAAAACCAGGTGAGCTAACAATGCAGCAATGAAGGAATTCGGCCAAGGCACCGGCACACAACGACCTACCTACATCGAAAGACTCAATGCCAATGGTGACAGAAGCCAAGACGGCCGGCTTAAACACCGCCGAAAGACCACGGTGTACCAACTTACGATGCAGAACATCTTGCACTTAATATGATGACAACAGGTGCCATCCTCTGACGTACCATTACAGGTACAGGTACAGTACACGTGAGCACAGAGCAAAAGTTCACTGAAACCGAGATTAAGAAAAAAGAAAAAACACCTCGTGGTCCGTGCTCGATATCCGAGTTTCAATCTTTTCAAACACATGATGCTCTCGGTCACGGTATCTCCTGCGAGCTGCTTCTCCTTCAACCACACAAACAACAACTTCTCCATATCTTCATGGATAGAGGTCCGGAGCTTTGAAATAATCGTAACGCCCTTGGCTGGCGTTATAGCCTTTATGGACTCCTTCTGCTTCAAAATCGTACATATCGTAGAAGGAGTACGATCGTACTGCCTCGCCAAGTCGACAACACGCACACCTCACCTGGCATGCTCTTCTCCTCTGCTTAATAAAACCAGTTTATTTCTTTACATTCTCTTGTATTATGTACAGTATATACGAGGTCGTGCTTGTTTATACATTATTTGTTATTTATAAAGTACATTTTTGTTATTTAAAAGCACCTAACAAAAAAAATTGGTGTTTTTTTTTTGAGGCTGGAACGGATTAATAGCATTTCAATGCATTTGAATGGGAAAATTTGCTTTGACTTACGAGCGATTTGGCTTACGAGCTCCGTCACGGAACGGATTAAACTCGTAAGCCGAGGTACCACTGTATATATATATATATATATATATATATATATATATATATATATATATATATATATATATATATGTTAGCCATTAGGGTTTAAATCCCATGACTCAATTGATCATAACATCTGAAATTATATATCGTGCTTCTGAAAACTGATTTGAACTCAGCTGCAGGCAGAGGCGAGTGGACAAAATGTGGTTTCGAGGCTCGAGGTGCAGGGTGGATCCTTAGCCCAATAAACAAGTCCTTGAATGTATGTGCCAGACAGTAGATAATATGCTCACCGCCCACGTACAGGGAAAACATGTTGCCAAACGCCTTCTTCACAAAGGGAATAATTAATTATATATCTTTGTAGTTTCTAGTATGTCTCCTAAATCAAGGATGTAACCAACCTTGGAAAGAAATATAGACATTACACATCCTTTGATAGTTGTGTATTCAGCATGTGTATTCAATCATTATCCTATGCTTACATCTTTTTTGTCTAAGTTTGGCCTTCTTCAGGAAGGAATGATGGTAGGTGGGCCTTTACGGCCCAGGTTTGCTTTGTCTTTAGCGCAGATTCTTGTCTGATATTTTGCTATATATGAAATGCCTTTTTGCTTATTTTTCAGCGAGTGTCTTGAGGAATTGCCCGCTGCGTGTTAGGCGGTGCATTCTCGAGCCTTGCTCCACACTGTGTGTTTGTAATCGATTTTATTAAACATTGTTGCTCTGATTCTTCTTCTTCTTCCTTCCCTTGAGGTCTTTGACCGACAATTTTGGTGTCAGAAGTGGGATCATCCAGGTGTGCAGACGAGGTGGACCCTCACGTTCCAGGTCGGGAAGGAGGCCTGCCGGCATCAAATTTGGGTAAGCATTTTTGCACATCGAAATTGAAGCCTCCTGCCTTGCTTTGGACGTGTGGACCTCTGTCGGCTGTACTACCTGGCTTGTATTCCGAACCATATTTAGTTTAAACCAGAGCAGCAGTGGGTAACGAATCGATTATACAGGGCGCGCGAGATAAGGAGGGATATCCCTCAGGTAAGCTTCCTGCGTGGGAAGCAGGTAGACCCATATGTGGGTGATAGATAATAGGTGTTAAGTTACTCCGGCGTGAGAACTGCGTTTAAGGCTAGGGATCGGGGGGTGACCCGATCTTAGGACTACCAGGAGGGATTAACCCAAGAAGGTAGGAAGAATGGGTAATAGGAAAGGAAAGGAGGGAGAGCCGTTGAAGAACACTCCAGCGTTTTACATGAAAAGAGATTATGGGTATGCTGCTTTGCAACCGAGCAAGGCATGGACTATATTGACCGAGGGTTTGAATACGCCTTGGCCAGAGGAAGGGTCATTTGCAATAGACAGGTTAGATGTGCTATATGGGGCTTTAGATGCCCTAGAGAAGAAGAAGAAGAGACTCCCACCTGATTCATGGAAGGTCTATAGTTGGTGGAAGGTGGAGGCCTTGAAGAGACAGGCAGCCTCCAGACAAGCGAGTTTGCGAGGAGAGTTGGGCAAATACCAGGATGAGCGCAAACGGGGTCGGAAGAAACAGGATAAACAGATGAAGGCGCTCGCAGCGCAGACAAGTCAGAGGCTAATGGTAGCCCGGATTAATTCCGATGAGAAGGAACAGGATGAGGAAGATGAAATCCCTGTTTCCTACCCCCCCCCATGGTCCAGTCCCAGGATCTAAGGCACGTACCCGACACCAGGGCGCTATAGGGGAAACAAATGGGAGACCCCCTAAAGTTCATAAGACCCCACAACCATCAGCCCCTCAAGTCGAGGACGATAGAGATAGCGGCACAGACACCCCGGGGTTTCCACCCCCGATAGGTCCAGGTCAGAAAGTATACCCTTCACTAGTGGAGTATCAGGCACCAGTGCAACGTGCGATAGAAACAAAGGGAGTGTTCCCCATGCGATGCGTGGGAATAGACGCAAACGGCGTGGTAGTAAGGGAACGTGTGCCTTGGAAAGAATCTGATTTAACGGCCATGCAAAAGAGGGTTCAGGAAATGTTGATCGACCAACCTTTGGATATAGTAATATTGCTCCGTCACTGGATTACAGAGGATGCCCCAGATTGGAGAGATATTTGTCATTTGGGAGCATCTATATTGCCACCAAAGGTATGGGTAAAGGCTAAAACCCTTTCATTATGGCCAATAGATGACCCCATGGCTCAGAATCCACCCATGACCGGAAACGATTGGGTCATTTTGAAAAATCATCTCCTGACCAACATTGGCAATGCGCTCGCGCCACCTGGAGGGCCAGATTGGGGAAAAATTGGCAACATAAAACAAAAAGCAGGAGAGACTATCGGCGACTATCGAGAGAGAATAGAAAAAGCGATAGCTCGATGGGGCGGGTTAGGATTAATCCAAGTCGAGGACCTACCCGCTCCCCTGGTGAACAATTACCTAGTAGAAGGGCTTCGGCCCGCATTAAAAAAACAAGTGCATGCCGTCCTTTTCGGTTGGAAAGGAATGGGGACCAATGAATTATGGACAAAACTCGAACAATGTCCGGGCTCCTCTTCGGAGGAAAAAAAGGAAATTAAAGAAGAAATGTTGCAGATGTTAGTAAGGGAAAAATTGGCCCAGCAACAAACAACAAGAACAATGGGGAGCAAGAAGAAACAAAAGGGGGCAAAAATAATGGGAAGTGACAGTGAGAGTGAGTCAAGTGATGACGAGACACTCGGTCCGGCACTGCAGGCAGCTATGATGCAAATACCCCGGGAACCACAAGGGCCTAGTGGGCCAGGGAATCAGACGTGGAGACAACCCCAACAACCCCAGTGGGCTGCTCCACCATGTTCTGTGCTAGGTCCCCCGCCGGCCTATTGGCCACCACAAACACCCATGCCAGGATGGGCACCGCAATGGGGACCCTCCAATATGGGCCCCACCCCATGGGTTACCCCCAATTCGGGCATGCCATACGGGCCTTGTGCCCCAGTCCAACAAATGCCGAGGGGAGGGCAAGGGCGCCCACCTCCCTACAAAGGGGGGCGAAGGCCAAACCAACAGGGGGGTCCAGGACAGGGACCCCCAGGGAGAGGGGCATGCTTTGAATGTGGACAGATGGGCCACTGGAGACGGGATTGTCCAAATTATCCAAGGGGACCACGAAGACCCCAGGGACAGCAAGGGCCGTCATATGGAAACGCCTATTGACGGGACGAATGCGGGCCGCCAAAGGAATGTCCATTGATAACAATGACCCCAGATGAGGAACCGACCTTGACGTTAGATGTAAATGGACAACCACTAAAATTCTTAGTGGATACCGGTGCGACTCGCAGTTGTATCAATAAGGGACAACTACCTACTTTGAAACCGACACACAAAAGCGTCCAAATCCAGGGCGTTTCAGGAAAATTAGAAACTCTCCCCGTATCAAAAGAGGCCCGAGTAATGTTCGGACCGCTAGAAGCTAAGCATGCATTTCTCATGACCACTACTGCCCCAACTAATTTACTAGGACGGGATTTGCTGTGTCGATTAGGTTGTGACATTGCGTGCACCAAGGAAGGTGTATACGTCGACGTCAGAGAATCGAACCGTGATTTGTTAATGATGGCATTGCAGCGCGCCAGCCCCACCGTGTATTGGTGGCGGTTGGAGGAAGGGGCTTTAGCAACATGGACTCATGTGATCGACACGATTGGCGCGCAAACGCAAGAAATTCGTGATTGGCTAGAAGAACACCACATAGCCACAAAATTGAAATATAATCCGCCGCATTGCACCGCATGTTATGACGCGACTGGAAGCGATGATTATTATTTAGACATGGTTGCGGCAGCTTTAGGGGAAACCTCTGATCTTCAATTATCACACATATGGATTGGCCGAGAGGGCATTGGGATTACGGTAACCTTGTCGCCGCGCCAGAGATCAAAGGCTAAGTACCCCGAGGGGATGGTAGCGCATGTTACCCTTAGTACCGCCAGAGGATGGCCACCCGAGAGCATTGGATGGATGATGGACCGACTACGGAAAATGCCAGTAAGGCGTCGATACAATGTTGAACACCAAACGGTCCATGTGTTGGACAACAATGAAGGGTTCATAATTAATTTGGCACCTCAGGACAGACGAGTTCGATTTGAGATGGTGGAACTGCCACCCAAAGCGGCACATATGGTCAGGGCGGTCCCCACGACTCCAGGGGACTCCGATGGATTGCTCGATACCGTCACCCCGTCACTATGGGCGCAACACGAGAATGAAGTAGGGCGCATTAGGGATGCACCCCCATTGGTGATTCCAATTAAAGAAGGGTTACCTTTACCACACATTTGGCAGTACCCACTTCGGCACGAGGCTGACGCAGGCATTTTTCCGGTGATAGAATCGCTCGTGCAGCAGGGAATAATAATCGAAACTAATAGCCCATGTAACTCCCCCATTTTCCCAGTGCCAAAACCAATGACAGGAAAGTGGCGATTTGTGCAGGATTTGCGAGAGATTAATAAAATAATTCAGGGTATTCATCCGGTTGTACCAAATGCAGAAGTTCTGATGACTTCCATTCCGCCAGATGCTACACATTTTACAGTCATAGACTTGTGTTCCGCCTTCTTTTCAGTGCCAATAGCTCCAGAGTCCCAGTATCTCTTCGCTTTCACCTTCCGGGGGAGACAATTCACCTGGACAGTGCTTCCGCAGGGTTTCGCAGATAGCCCTACCTTGTTTTCACGAGCGCTGCACCGCGATCTCGCAGATGTCCAATTGGAAGGCGGCTCGGTGCTGTTGCAGTACATCGACGACTTATTAATCTGCTCTCCATCCCAGGCAGCCTGCGAGACGGATTCACTAGCGCTGTTAAATGCGCTAGCCGAGAAAGGCCACAAAGTAGGCCGGGAAAAATTGCAATTTGTGCGGGAAATAGTTACATACTTGGGACACGCGATTTCGCATGGGAGACGCGAGCTCAACGCGAGCCGGGTCACGGCCATCATGGAAACCCCGTTGCCTCGTACACAAAGGGAGGTGTTGCGATTTTTGGGAATGGCAGGGTACTGTCGTACATGGATAATTGACTATGCGTTATTAGCAAAACCTCTGTATGAGGCGACGAAAAACGACCAGCCACGGATGGTAAACTGGACGGACAATCGAATACGCTGCTACGAAGGACTCAAACGAGCCCTGGTAACGGCCCAAACCTTGGGCCTTCCCGACTATAAAAAGGCCTTCACACTTTTCACCCATGCAGTAGGGGGATTCGCACAATCCGTGTTAACTCAGACTCATGGAGATAGGGAACGTCCAGTAGCCTATTTCAGCAAAAAGCTTGATGCGGTAGAACAAGGCTTTCCGCTGTGCTTACAAGCCGTGGCGGCTGCCCGATACGCAGTTGAGCGGACGGCCGACATAGTAAAGGGACATGCTGTCCTTTTACAGGTACCGCATTGCGTCCATACACTACTACAACAGCGAAACACACAGCATCTCACAGCCACTCGACTGATGCAATACGAAACGGCATTAATTATGGCACCCAACGTGACGGTGATGCGGTGTACCGTTCTTAACCCAGCGACACTTTTGCCAACAAAGGAGGAGGGAATCCCGCACGTTTGTACGGACGTGGTGCAGTTAATATCAACAGTAAGGCCTGACTTACAGGACACACCGCTACAGGAAGCCGATCACACCTATTACGTCGATGGTTCAGCCAAACGGGCTTGGGACGGATCCCTGTTATCTGGGTACGCAGTATGCTCGGATACGGAGACGGTCGAAAGCGGCCGCCTCCCGCCCACCTGGTCAGCACAACAAGCTGAACTGTACGCACTCACGAGAGCGTGCGAAGTAAGCGAGGAAAAAGCAGTGACAATTTATACAGACTCGGCATACGCACACGGAGTGGTCCACGACAAAGGGGCCATATGGAAAATGAGAGGGTTCCTCACTTCAGCGGGAGCACTCATTAAAAATGGGGACTTAGTGCGAAATCTGCTTCATAGTATTATGCTTCCACGTAAAATAGCTGTAGTTAAATGCCGAGGTCACCAGCGTACAGACGACGCTGTGGCCCGTGGAAACGCCCGAGCCGACGAAGCAGCAGCACAAGCGGCAAACCAACAGATTGGGTATAATATGCCAGTAGTTACGCGCAAACAGGGCGCTAAAGCGACCGCCCAGACAGACGTTCCGACATCCGCACCTACAGAGTTCGATGTAATACAATTCCAAGCCGCGGCCTCAAACGTAGAACATCAAGATTGGATTAAATTGGGAGCTCAGCGCCCCGCGGAAGGACAAATGTGGACGATTAATGACAAACCCGTGGCACCGCGAGCTTTATTACCATGGTTGGCACGCATGGCGCATCAAAATGGCCATGTGTGCCATAGGGGGGTGATGAGGCAGGTCACTTCCACCTGGGCAGCACCAGGCCTTTCGGCTGCGGTTACCATGGTCTGTCGCTCGTGCGCTATATGTCAACGGCATAATAGGGGGGCACCCCCCAGACGCCGCCACAACGTGGGTCACCCGGCTCCCGTCGGGCCGTTCTGTCATATCCAGTTCGATTTTTTCAATTTACCGCCTTGTATGTCCTTTAAGCATGTATTGGTAGTGGTGGACATGTTCACCAAGTGGGTGGAGGCCTACCCATGCATCAGGGCTGACGCTATAACGGTGGCCAAGTGCCTTTTGCGGCACTTTATATGTCGATTCGGTGTCCCGCAGAAAGTGTCATCCGATCAGGGCGGGCACTTCACAGGTGACGTCATTAAAGCCGTGTTAAAGGCCTTGGGAGTGATACAGTCGTTCCACTGTGTTTACTACCCGCAATCGGCGGGACTTGTAGAACGAACGAATGGCACACTGAAAGGTAAGTTGGCAAAGATTTGCGACGAGACAGGCCTCAAGTGGCCGGAGGCCCTTCCGCTAGCGTTAATGAGCGTGCGCTCCACTCCAGGGCGCACCACTGGTCTCTCTCCGCACGAGATATTAATGGGTCGGCCCATGAGTTTGCCGGTATCGGCGCCAGTGGATATGGCAGCCCTTGAATTACCTATCATGGATGACATGCTTCTAAAGTTTTGCATAGGTCTATCCCATGTGGCGCGCAGCATACATGAACGCGTTCGGGAGGCCCTGCCGGAGCCAGCAAGCAAGCCTATCCACACCTTCGAGGCAGGAGATTACGTGCTGGTGAAGCATTTCACCCGTAAGACTGCGCTCGAACCAAGGTGGACGGGGCCATACCAAGTTCTTCTGATCACACCAACAGCGGTGTTTTGTGAGGGCAAGTCGTCCTGGGTACATGCCACACATTGTAAGTTGGCCATACCCACAAACACAGACACCTCAAACGCACCACCACAGATCGAGGATGCTGCACCACCGCCTGTTAGGGGTGGCAATCACACTTAGTTTAATATACCGCTTTGCCAGCACTGGGGACATGAGGGCATGGGCGAACACGGAGACATATGCATATGGCGACCAAACCATTAAGGTCTACCGGCAGAGAGTTATCTGGGGCCAGAGGCTAAAACAGGTGTCTGCAACAGGTGCATGGGATGCTAAGAGAGGTATTAGAGGACATTGGATTGACTTTAAATTGAAATGAAAATTGAAAGGGTGGATTAGGAAAATGAATTTGTTCAAATAATCGTGGCATCTGTGGGATGCAACAATTTTGTGCCAGAATAGTGTATGGGAGCCGTCATCTGGGAAGCGTCGTTAAATGGCAGTAGGTTTAGACAGATATTGAAAGGGTTCGTGCAATGTCATTTTGGGGCTTATGGCTCGCCATTGTCTGTCTGCCAGTTATGGTGGGCAGAGGGAAGAGGGAGTGATACTGCTCTGGCCTCTTGCTCGGCAGAATTGAGTATTGCTGGTTTTACCCCCGTTCAAAATTGAGCTCTCGAGAGCTGATTAACATTAGGATGCATCTCTCAAGGGACCCCTGGGTGGTCTCGAGAGCTGAGGTGTGAAATATGATGACGTTGTCTTATGGACACTTTGTGAGTGGCTAGACACGTGCCTGAAAGGGGAAATTGTATTCATAACTCATGTGGGTTGTGTCTGAAAAAAAGGTTTAAAAGGAAGTGTGAAGAAGGTCATGGAAAGTGCAAAGATGATTGGAGTGGAAAGTCGAATCAGATGGATTATTTGTCAATGACAGGTGACTGCAGGAATTGATGAGAAAGTGGAGGAAAAGGTTATAAAAGTTAATGGAAAAGACAGGAAATAAAGGAAAGTGGTTAGTTATGGACTGTTGTTTCGTGATAAGAAGGTGATACAAGGGGTTGGCTTGCACTGGGGGGGAAATGGTTGGTAAATCATGTATTATTAGATGTAGGGAAGATGATTAAAAGGAAGGTATTTTCGGAAATTGGTGAAAGTAAATATGGCATTCGAATTTCCAGACACGACACAGGAAATGCGGCTATGAATAAGCCAACCATCTGAGAGATAAGGTAACTAAATGCCAATTGGTGGGACGGGGGGCTAGGAATTTGATCATGGTGTGTGTAAGAAAGTATTTTTCAGGATGGACGATGAAGAAACCGCCGTCGGAAGACCATGATCTTGACCACAGAGGCCGTCGACCTGAATGGGTCCTTCAACAAGGCAGATGTGACCGGCGCTTCAGAATTTTGTATTGATTTTTGTGATGACTGTGATACTTGTGTTGAAAATCCCTTGTGGGAACTGGCTGATGCCTGTATTGATGTTTGTGATGACTGTGATACTTGTGTGGTAAACCCCTTGCGTGTACTGGCTAACGCCTCTTATGTATTATGAATGATTGGCGAATAGATAGTCTCGCATTAGTAATGGAACGAATTGGAAACGAAACCCGAATCGCAGAACTACAATTGGAAAACGAATTAGTGCATATGCGAACGATGGTGATGCAGAATCAAGTGGCTTTGGATATGTTGTTGGCAGAAAAGGAAGGAGTATGTGGGGTAATCGATGAACCTATTGATGCTTGGGATTCTGATAATGATTATTTTAGTTGGGATGATTATACCTGTGATTTAGAAAGTGTAGGTTCTTTTAAAGGTTATTGCTATTATGTCAGCAGTAAGGAGCGGATGGCAAACATGTATCCGGAAGAACCACCCTCACCACCACTTACACCACCCAGCAATCACATGTACAAGGCTTGATGGCATTGGACGTCGATTGTTTGCCCTGATTCGCGAGGACCACGCCTGCATAAGGAGGGCCCCAAATCTGGCTGGCAACTGGGTCGCACCTACGCCGTGACGAGGGTGGATTCGGAATCTGGCCGGGCGGCAGCAATCTCCTAACCAGGCGCCGTCGTCGCGAATTATGGCTAACAATTTATGCGTTGAATGTTAGACGGCCAGTTAGGGCCGGTATCTCTCTTTGAGCATACGTGACGCTATGTCGTGCCTGGCATGTGACTAATTGGGATGCTGACCACTGGGGTATACGGTGTCTTTCCAAGGAATTGTCTTGTAAAGACAAAGGAAGGAACTGTTAGCCATTAGGGTTTAAATCCCATGACTCAATTGATCATAACATCTGAAATTATATATCGTGCTTCTGAAAACTGATTTGAACTCAGCTGCAGGCAGAGGCGAGTGGACAAAATGTGGTTTCGAGGCTCGAGGTGCAGGGTGGATCCTTAGCCCAATAAACAAGTCCTTGAATGTATGTGCCAGACAGTAGATAATATGCTCACCGCCCACGTACAGGGAAAACATGTTGCCAAACGCCTTCTTCACAAAGGGAATAATTAATTATATATCTTTGTAGTTTCTAGTATGTCTCCTAAATCAAGGATGTAACCAACCTTGGAAAGAAATATAGACATTACACATCCTTTGATAGTTGTGTATTCAGCATGTGTATTCAATCATTATCCTATGCTTACATCTTTTTTGTCTAAGTTTGGCCTTCTTCAGGAAGGAATGATGGTAGGTGGGCCTTTACGGCCCAGGTTTGCTTTGTCTTTAGCGCAGATTCTTGTCTGATATTTTGCTATATATGAAATGCCTTTTTGCTTATTTTTCAGCGAGTGTCTTGAGGAATTGCCCGCTGCGTGTTAGGCGGTGCATTCTCGAGCCTTGCTCCACACTGTGTGTTTGTAATCGATTTTATTAAACATTGTTGCTCTGATTCTTCTTCTTCTTCCTTCCCTTGAGGTCTTTGACCGACATATATATATACTGAAATGCAAAAGAAACTTACCACCTTTGAAACCTTTAAATATCAACAATAACACTGCGTGTAGTAAATGTGTGAACTTATTTGTGGACAATAGTGTCCTCACTGTCAGACAAAACGGTCACGGATGGTCACTTGAACCTTCAATGGTCACTTCATAGCACAGCTGTTGAACAGCGGTTTTGACTGTCAGTGATTAGCCAAGGGGTACGGGATGATTTTAATGAGCTGCACATGATGTCTTGATATTGGCTTTAAAAAGGTCAGTGCAAAATGGGCATTTTGACCGAAAAATTTGACCATTTTGACCAACTTCAAAAAGACCGAAAACGCAAAAGAAACTTATCACTTGTTTGAAATGTAATAAAATTGTAACTGTTCAAAATAAAACAAGCCAACAATTGCTAATTGAAACATTGGCATTTTATTGATGACGTCAAGTTTTTGACCAAGATACACCATCTCATCAGTTTGTTCTACAGTACAGAACAGCACAGGGTGCAATGTCAGTCCCCTTTCAATAGCGTGTGTGGCCACCATTGTTTTGGATACAGGCAGTGCATCGTCGGCATATACTGCCTACCAGTCTTTGGATGGATTGCTGCTGGATTCTGCCCCACTCAGTCCTCAATGTCTGAAGCAGCTCTGCCCATGTCCTGGCCCTGCCAACTACGCGTCTCCCAAGCTCATCCCACAGGTGCTCTATGGGATTCAGGTCAGGGGAGAGCGCAGGCCACTGCATGGTGTTGATGTTCTCGCCTTGGAGAAATGCAGTGGTAAAGCGAGCAGCATGGGGACGAGCGTTGTCATGCTGAAAGGTTCTCAGTTCTGGGTGGTCGAGCAGGAATGGCAGCAGATGAGGTCGCAGGATGTTATCCACATACCGCTGGGCGTTAAGATTCCCATCCACAACCACCAGTGGCGTCCTGTACCGGCCTGATATGGCGGCCCACACCATCACACTTGGGCCACCCCACCTGTTGGCTTGACGCACGCAACAATCGGCATATCGCTCGCCAGTTCTTCTCCAGACACGCTCACGCCCACCAGGACTGTCCACACAGAACCTTGACTCATCGCTGAAAGCGACCTCGTTCCACTGCGCCAAGGTCCACCGCTGATGCTGCTGGCACCATCTCTGTCAGTTGTGGCAATGGGCAGCCGTCATCACGGGGCCTCTGTATGGTCTTCTGGCAGTCAGACCATACTCATGCAGTCGTCTTCGTGCAGTATCATTGGAGATCCGTGGGTTTGCACGCCCCGGAGTTTCTGCCGCAGTGCGGGATGCTGGACGGAATCGATCCCGCAGGTGACTTTGGACCATCTGCCTGTCCTGCCTTGCAGTGGTGACTCTTGGCCTCCCTGATCGAGGTCTGTCATCTGCAGAGTTGTGGAGGGTGTCTCTGACCACCAGGGCCGATATCGTCTGGTGTGAACAGCCAAGGCGACGTGCCACTTCACGGTAGCTCAGTCCGCCTTGCAGCATGCCCAGGGCACGCTGCCGTTGATCCCTTGACAATCGTGGCATGTTGATTGAAATGCCCATTTTGCACTGGCCTTTTTAAAGCCAATATCAAGACATCACGTGCAGCTCATTAAAATCATCCCATACCCCTTGGCTAATCACTGACAGTCAAAACGGCTGTTCAACAGCTGTGCTATGAAGTGACCATTGAAGGTTCAAGTGACCATCCGTGACCGTTTTGTCTGACAGAGGACACAATTGTCCACAAATAAGTTCACACATTTACTACACGCAGTGTTATTGTTGATATTTAAAGGTTTCAAAGGTGGTAAGTTTCTTTTGCGTTTCAGTATATATATATATATATATATATATATATATATATATATATATATATATATATATATATACAGTGGAACCTCTAAATCCGAATTTAATTCGTTCCAGCGGCAGTTCGGATTGGGAAAAGTTCGGAATTAGAAACTATTTTCCTCATAAGAAATAATGGAAAGTGAATTAATCCGTTCCTGGACCCCAAAAACCCATTATCAAGACACTGTTAACTGCAAATACACATGATTCAAGGTAAAATAAGATGAGTAAATGCCCTAAATATCAACTAATAATAATAATAAAAACAAGAAGTAAATGTACTAACATGAAAATAACTGCATTTACCTTCGTGGAGAGTTCTGATGGTGCATGTGGAGGCTGGAGAGGAGGAAGGAGGGAGAGGGTTTTATTGCTTGGAAGGTGAGGCACCTTCCAAGCTAACATCAGATGACTTGACTTACGGTGTTTGCTCTCTTTGTCTCTTAACACCACTTGTAGAGGGTTGGGGCTCACTAGGCTTGCTTTCTTTAGAGAACCACCTCTCCAAAGTTGCCTGGTGTTGGCGACTTTTCTTAATTTTTCTGAAGTGGTCAATCACATCGTCACTGAACAAGTTAATGCTCCTGTTAACCACTGCTTTAATAGGGTGCCACTTTTCAACAATGGCCTGTGTTTTAGACCAATGGAAGCACAGTTCTCTAATTTCAGCACTGGAAATATGAACGACGCTCGCGGCGGGAAATATGAACGACGCTAACGCTATGTTGGCGGTTCGGTTATAGAAATACATTCGGAATTAGGGACAAAATTTTCTCGAATTTACGGTTCGGAATTAGAGTAGTTCGAGATGAGGGGCGTTCGGAATTAGGGGTCACTACTGTATATATATATATATATATATATATATATATATATATATATATATATATATATATGGGTTTTGTAATGTAATGTTATATTATATTCGACTTAATGTTAAAATGAGTTTTGCAGTCGACAAAGATGAATTTGATATGCTTGTTTCTAAGATGATATTTAAAAGTTTGAATTAGTAAATATATATAAAGTTTTTGTAGTTACATTCTTTACATGCAATTGGGAGAATCTTGGCGTTGCAGTCTCGAAGAACATATCTTCCTCATTAAGGAGATTTTAATATGCATTCCTGAATCAGCGGGATATCCCTCTGCTCAATATTTCACTCGACCAATCACATTGTATCCCTCGATCCTTGCTCCCTCCCACCTGCACTTTCCCTAACCAATCCTACTGCTCTCCTCCCCTCTCTTCGCTCCTCCCCCTCCACTTGCTCCTCCCATTCTCAACTTGTATAAAGATCAGGACTGATGCCCAAATATTTAGGATTATCACTGAGTTTGTAATGTTGTAAATGTTGTACTTAGGATACTTCAATTGGCTGGTCGATTCTGTATGTTTACACTGTATGTTGACTGTATACTGTGCATGCTACTGCATCCTTATGATGTTTCCTTTGATGTACATCTCTACTGTACCAGGATTTTTCACTTGGGACTTTCTGTGAATCTTGCAATGTGCTTTTGTGAATTGTAGTATGCTCTTCTTGGTTGATAAAGGTTATTGTTCCTTGCTGTGTATTCCCTTGTAAACAAAAGTGTTGTCCTCCTCAGGAATTAAAATTTGTGATTCTTCTTCTGACAAAAGTTATGGACATTGAATTTCTTGATTCATCTATTACATACTACTGTAGGAAAATATCCCTTTCAGTTGACTGAATTCCTCCAACTCTTTTCCTTGAGGAGAGGAAAATGTAGATTTACGTTGAACATACCGTTCAAGGTGACATTTCTGGTCCTCAAGAAAAGCAATCCGACCCTCACAATTCCTCAACGCTTTGTCCTGGTCTTCAAGTTTCCCACGAAGATCCCAGCCAGGACGTCGATTACCTCTTGCTGCAGTGTCAGAGAGCAAAAAATCAAAACTGAACAAAACAAATGCATTTATATCGACAGGCAAGAGAATGAATGCCTTTTAAAAATCCTCAACCTTTTGACGAAATATGACTCCTTATGCACCTGGTTTTGGTATCGTAGAATGGAACAACATATAGTGTATGCAACTGATGTATGTGTTGTACGAGTTGAGACAAGGCTACGTGCAGAAGTCCCTGGCTGCAAGCCTTCACTGGTATGAAAAGGATCTGAAATATTTCAGACAAAGAACAGAGTTTTAAAAAATAATCGACAATAATAGTACCAAGATGTCAAAGCTTTACTATAATAGTTGAAAGCTCATGGAGGAGCGAGGCAATGACAGCAGGTTTACAAACTACTCGAGCAAGAACTAAGGGAGATTTTCATCTTGTATCTGAGGCCATTATGTTTGATGGCATTTTCGGATAGGGCTATCAATGGAATTTATAGAAAGCAATTTATTATGGCGATCACCATCTCAGCAGGAGATCCACAACACGGGGTCATCATTCATGTCTGGCACACGTTTAACAAAACCACCATCTTGTGGGATTGGTAAGTATTTGAAATACTTATTACATGTACTTATTGCCATGCCCTCTGCTAACGAAGGTGGGCGGTTATGTTTTCACCCATCTGTCTTGCGAGCAGGATATCTCAAAAAGATGTGTACGGATTCAAATGAAATTTGGTGAACAGGTTGGGCATGTGACGAGGACGAATTTCAGATTATAAAGATATTATTTACCGTAATTATTTAAGTGATTCTTCGACATTTAGAGGTGGTGCCAAAAACGATATAGAGCATAATGTCCCAAAAACGTTACGTACGGATTCAGATAAAACTTGGTGAACAGGTTGTGTGTCTTCCAAGGATGAATTGCTTCAATTTTGGTGAAGATGTGGTTGCAGATACGAGAATTTTTAAATTGTTACTTGTCTGGGCTCCACATGGACAAAAAGGCTTTATTTTAGGATGGACCAGACACCTCTTCCTATACTTTGCAGGCCTAAATTTTATTTTCATTTAATACCTGTAGATTCAGAACAAACAGGCCTGCTCAGCCCACCGTCTTGCAAAACCACCAGAAAAGGAGTTTGAAGCTAGGTACCCCATCATAAAACAGATGTGATTTTCAGCATCACTGTTTTACCAAATAATGTGGATAAATACCTAATACATGAAGATAACCAGCTGTTGTGAAACATGTACAAGAAATCTTATATCCTCTTTCAGTTTCCTCACTTGTGCTTTCCTTAGAAAGCAAGGATAAATTTGTGGCGCTGACACCTCTGCATTCACCACATAAAACTACGCATTCTCGTCCATGCTTCTTGCAGGTGCACCTTTGCGTATCGGTCTGTTTTGCATTTACATTTGATGACCCAGAGTAAAGCTTCTGGGGCTGCTGGCAAATTCATCGTTTGTGTCTCAAGATGAACTTTCACTGGAAGCCATCTCCAATGTCCTGGATCCAAATTGTCAGATTTCCCCATCCACTGCTGCTGTGGTGATGTTGGTGGACATCTCACAAAAGCACCTGTAATGTAGTGTATCCAAGCCCTCACCAAGGCAACCTACATAAAGACAAGTGAAAACCTTCTCACCAGCAAACACATCATCCTTCAAGACTTTACTGGAAAACACTTCAGCTTGCTTTTGAAATCAGGTTCATGTCTCAACTTGCGAAGAGCCACGCAATTCTTCCCAATGCCAAACAAGCGTGATGTGGCGCTTGCACGAATGGCAACCAGTTTCAACATCTCTGGAACAACCACATTCTGCATCCAGTTAAGATTCAAAATACACAACTTAATTGTGGTCTGTCTTCCTTCTGACCAGAAGAATAGGACAAATGAGCTGGGATCCACATGGAAGCAAAATATATCGGAGATCCAAATCTATGCGAGTAGCAGAACATTTAGAAGCAGAATGTACTGCTGTCAGATTAATGATCGAACTGGAATTGCCTTCATGGATTGTTGTAAAATCAGTTTCCTTTCGGCTTGTCATGGAGTACGAGGATGTTATTGTTTGTTTGTGCTGTTGGCCAAGAAATGCTGTCTTTGTCACGATGGGCATGCCTTCAATAAAGGTCACACGGGGCCATAACAAGACCCTTTGATCACCGAATATGCAAGGTATATTCTGCAGATGGGCCTGTATCATATCCATCAAAAACAGTGGTGGGGCTGCTGCATTTGTGATAAACGTAATCTACGTAGCCGATGCAAATGTCGTCGAATGTTGCATCGCATTTCTATGGCAGTCAATGAATGAATGAGCCACCATCAAGCATACAACACATTTTTGTTTGGTGCAGGCATCTGTTCCTCATCATATATACCAAATTGCATCAACAAGTGAAGGCTTGTTTGCATCTCAAAGGAATCCTTTTAGAACAGATGGTTGGCTGCAGAGCTAAAATTTGAATGTTTCTTCAACATTTACAACAACATTGGCTGCAAGAGTTAACGCTGAAAGATCAACTGGCAATTCACATGGATAGACTTGATAACATTTTTCAAAAAACTTGTGGCTCATTGAGACTACCAGATTCTTCTTCTTGAATGTGCAATCCAGAACATTTCTCCCCACCATGGTTTAATAATGTTACCCACTTCCTTTGCGATATGAGTAGCAACAAGCTGTAACACCATGGGAATGATACGCAGTACTTTTTTTTTTTTTGGATACAAGATCGAGGCTCGTGTAAGCGGGACACAAACACAAAACACACAAAAACACAAAACGAGCGGGAGACAAGATGGGGAGAGAGAGAGGGAAGCACACGTACAACATTTGAGAGCAGAGCGATCAGGAGATCTGTGGGAGGGAGAGGGCCTGGGGGGAGGAGGCATGGTAAGTGGGGGACGTGGGGGAGGGGGGTGGGGTTTGTGAGAGGTATAAAACACATGGACACTGTTAAGACTTCAGGAAAGAAGTCGGTATTTCAAACTAGAGCTTCCAGGGAAGCAGAATTCAACTGAACTGACTGGACAACTGTAAAGTAGGTCAGTTGTCTGTACTAGATTTGACTTAAATGAAAAACCAACAACCTTGTGTAATAATTTAATCCATAAATATTTGTGGACATTAAAGTCTTAACGTCGTTTCCGAGCTGCAAACAATATGGCGGCCTATGGCGGCCATTTTGTGACGGATCGGGTTGCAATGCAATAGTAACCTACCTTGTGTGGTAAGGGTTAAATATTCTAAGTTTGATCAAAATCTGTTAATATTTATGGATGCTAGTGTTGACGTCGTTTTCATGACCAAAAACAAAATGGTCGCCTAAGTCCACCATTTTTCAACAGATCGGGCTGAAATGAAATACAAACCTGTTCCTTGGGGTAAGGATGCTGCATGTCAAGTTTGATCAGAATCGGTTGATATTTGTGGACGCTGGAGTGTTAATGTCAAAAAGTTAACCGACGACGACGACGGACGCCTCATTATGTGATGAACTCAACTGGACAGTAGTCCAGTTGAGGTAAAAAGTGGATCTGGGGTGAATTAACGGGGGTAGAAAAGATCTAGGTTTTGGATAGGGGAAGATAAGAGATTGTGGTGAACTGCTGTTTTAAAGACCTGGAGGGAGGAGTTGAATTGGAGAGTGAGGGAGTTTGTTCCAGAGGCGGGAGAAAAGCGGCTTGAAAGAGTGAAGGTGAATAGAGAGTCTTTAGTTTGGCAGTTTAACCATCAGAGGATTGCAGGCAGATGTTGGGTGACCTGTAGGAATATTTGGGGGACAGAGCACAGACAGAGCTGGGGGAGGTAGGCCGGAGAGGAGTCTGAAGAAAAACCACCAACCTGCCTGCGGTGAGTGAGTGAAAGGCTCTCAGAATTAGCTTCATCACGGGAGATTCCAACGATTCTGAAAGCTTTGGTTTCAACAGTGTGAAGCCGAGCTAGATGTGCGGCAGGAGCACCAGCCCAGAGGGGAGAACAGTGTTCCATTGAGCTGTGGATGAAAGCCTTGTATGTGGTGAGGAGCTCACGCGTGCCAACGAAAGACTTCGCACGACGGAGAATGCCCAGTCGGCGACTGGCTTTGGAGGCCAGCTTGGAAATGTGGTTTTCCCAGGAATCATGGCAGATAGTGAGACCCAAAAGCTTGAGTGACAGAAATTCTTGGAGTGGATTGTTCAGAAAGTAGATGGGAGGGTTGTCCAGGTGGTCTTTTCAGAGAGACAGCGAGTGTGAATTTTGTCAGGATTGAAAGACGTGTTTCAATTGTTTGACGAGTTTCTGATTTGGTCCAGGTCGGCAAAAATTTCTGCTGCATTGAAGGTTCCCAAGACCAGCTCACTGGTAATTCCCTGTGTGTCGCAAGAGGCGACCAACAGGGTTGGCGGCAGGAAGAGCATCCGGCCATAAAACATTGCTTCAAAAAGGGGACCACGGTGCCCAAAACAGGCCAACCACTGCTCTGCGGGGAAAAATGGCCTCCAAAGGTGGTTCATTGAAGGTTCACAAGAGCACAGTGGCCTCCATAATTCTTAAATGGAAGAAGTTTGGAACAACCAGGACTCTTCCTAGAGCTGGCCGCCCGGCCAAACTGAGCAATCGGGGGAGAAGGGCCTTGGTAAATAGAGGTGACCAATAACCCGATGGTCACTCTGGCTGAGCTCCAGAGATCCTCTGTGGAGATGGGAGAAACTTCCAGAAGGACAACCATCATAGCAACTCAACGGACATGGGCTTTATGGCAGAGTGGCCAGGCAGAAGCCTCTCCTCAGTGAAAGACACATGAAAGCCCACTTGGAGTTTGCAAAAAAGCATGTAAAGGACTCGACTATGAGAAACAAGATCAGAAATTTTTTTGTAGGCTTCCCCAGATCTGTGCCTTGACAAAATCCTGTCTCTGAGCTCTGCAAGCAGTTCCTTCGTCCTCATGGCTTGGTTTTTGCTCTTATATGCATCGTCAGCTGTGAGACCTTATATAGACAGGTGTGTGCCTTTCCAAATCATGTCCCATCAATTGAATTTACCACAGGTGGACTCCAATCAAGGTGTAGAAACATCTCAAAGATGATCAAGAGAAATGGGAGGCACCTGAGCTAAATTTCAAGTGTCATAGCAAAGGGTCTGAATACTTATGTCAATGTGATATTTCAGTTTTTTCTTTTTAATAAATTTGCAAAACTTTCTAAAATACTGTTTTCTCTTTGTCATTATGGGGTATTGAGTGTCAATTGATGAGGGAAAAAATGAATTTAAACGATTTCAGCATAAGGCTGCAACATAACAAAATGTGAAAAAAGTGAAGGGGTCTGAATACTTTCTGAATGCACTGCACCAAACCTCTCCGCCAAATTTCGTCCACAACTTTTTGAGATGGCTTGTTCACAAACAGACAGGGGTGAAAACATAACCTCCATCCACCATAGGTGGTGGAGATAAAAACAGCAGCATTTATTTTGGATCGATTGTAGATGAAGATCAGTTCCATGGCCGTTCTGCTGCGATAAATTGGCAGAACAGACCAACCATTTCCATGGGCTGCAGTCATAAACATGCAGCTTTTTGTTTCTTCAGAACTTTTTGGTGAACACCATCAAGCAGATCGTCTGAACAGACCATCTGCAGAAATTATACTGGCCATACAAGTTTGTCATACAGTTGGAATGTATTCTGGAGGTCCACCAAAATATCAGCATGTGATTCTTTGTTCCGTTTCATCTCGGAAATGTCATTTATGGATTGCTGCTTGACTGACATCTTCATCCAGCAATAATATATACAATGCATTCAAAATTTTGTGTGCTCACATTCAAATCACGATAATGCAATATTTATTGAGCTATATTGGGAGAAGATAAGGCACTGTGCTGCCATCTTGGATGATGTCAATTAACAGTTTTTCTACATTTACATTTTTACGGTGCATCCCATAGGCAAAAGCTGTCTAGAACAGTGTTTGTCCGTCTGTATGGATGTCCCCTCAAACGTATACCAATCAGAACTGAGGATCTGGTCACATGACAGGATGATGTTGTTACATATTTATGTGAATGTATGTGAATTACCTTTCAGGTCTTTGCTTATCCGTGTGTAGTATATTAAGTTGTTGTGTAGTTGTTGTGGTTGGAGGGTCAGGAGCCCTTCTGAGGGAGTGGCCGGAAACGGAAGTGACCGGAAACGGAAGAGAAAAGACACGAGGAAAAAAGGACGAGTATTATTCTTCCTCGCCCCGCTCCGACCAAAAGGCGGGATCGACCTTGCGCTGCGTGGAAAAGCGGCGTTCCGAAGCCTGTCTGGCGAGAGGAATCACCGGGACGTGTACCTGCCCGGTGGAGACGTCAAGTGACGTGGGGCCGTGCATCGACCCCGCGTCTGGTATCGTTTGCGGCACCGTCTAAACAGACGCGTGCGGGTCGCACGTTGGGGCCTAACGCGCCTTGCAAGCGGCGTGGGGTTTGGCTTGCTCTACCGTACCCGCTCCGCGTGGCCACGAGGGGCTGCAGCCACGGTGCCTGGTACGATACCTGCCCGGTGGAGAAACGTCCACCCGGGGTTCGTTCAACCGCCCGAGTGCGGAGACGCCGACCCGTATCTTGGTCAGGAGGGGCCCAGCGACATTGTGAGGAGCAGAGACCGAAAGGGGGTGTGAGTACTCACCGGGACACACATATATAAGATGGCCATCTTATTCATAGGGAATTGATTGTGGCTGGGAAATATTGTTGATGGTTGTGTATTGTTGATTGCTCGGGGAAAATCTCCGTGGTTGTGTCATTGGAATTGTATGGTATCATTACCATTGGAAATATATCCTTGAACATCAGTTGTCTCCTGGGTGAAATTCATATGGATTGCGTGGCGAAAGCGCATATATAGTACAGCTTGCTGGCGGAGTTCCTCTCACGGTCCGGGGGTCACCGAGACCAGGTATTCACCGAGGGGACCACGTAACAGAATTGGGGGCTCGTCCAAATTACGATTTGCGGTTTCGCAATTGGGTCTACGTCCGGGATTTAAAATTGTATAAAATAATAAAATAATAATATTTTTTATTAATTAAAATTTATTAATTAATTATTAATTGGTAAAAAAAAATTTGAGAAATTGGGGTAAAGTCTTGGGTGAAGGTTAACAGGTGTTAACGATAGGCACCATGGCGTTTGTGGCACAGAACTTTGGGGTAACCCCGAGTGAGGCACAGTTCCGAGCGTTGCTAAAGTCGGACCTCTTGAAATTGGCCAAACATTTTAACTTGGAGGTCCGAACTAATTTGAGGAAGGCAGAGTTGCAGGCCACGGTGATACAATCTATGGTGGGATTAGGAACATGGGACGAGTTAGCCTGGGAGTGGCTACCCGAAGAACCAGAAGACGTTGAGCTCCGGAAACTGGAGTTGCAATTACGGAGCCAGGAACGGATTAAAGAAGAATAAAGGAAAGCAGAAAAGGAAAGAGCAGAAGAAGAAAGGAAAGCAGAAAAGGAAAGAGCAGAAGAAGAAAGGAAAGCAGAAAAGGAAAGAGCAGAAGAAGAAAGGAAAGCAGAAGAGAGGAGAGAAGAGAAGCAAGCAGAGGAAAGGAGAGTGGAACGAGAACTCCAGGAAAGGTTAAAAGAAGAAGAAAGGAAAGCAGAAAAGGAAAGAGCAGAAGAAGAAAGGAAAGCAGAAGCGAGGAGAGAAGAGAAACAAGCAGAGGAAAGGAGAGTGGAACGAGAATTCCAGGAAAGGTTAGAAGGGAGAAAAGCAGAGGAGAGGAGAGCTGCAAGGGACCTCGAAGCAGAGGAGAGAAAAGCGGAAAGGGAATTAAAGGAACGTGACATGGAGCTTCAGCAAGAAATCAAATTCAAGGAGCTGGAGTTAATGAGAGAACGGGGAGAGGCACCACCCTTGCTGACGGGGTCGACACCTAACCAGAAAACCTGGGATGTGGGCAGACATGTGAGGCTGGTTCCACCGTTCAGTGAAAAAGAAGTCGCGAAATTTTTTCCACACTTTGAGAAAGTGGCTCGACAATTAAACTGGCCGGAGGAGGCCTGGACCATACTCGTGCAAAGTGTGCTGGTGGGGAAAGCTCAGGAAATTTATTCGGCGCTACCAATGGACCAATGTGCAGATTATGAGGTACTGAAGAAGCACATCCTCAAGGCCTATGAGTTGGTTCCGGAAGCTTACAGGCAAAAATTCAGGAATGCCAGGAAGAGGGAGAGTGAGACCCATGTGGAGTTTGCCAGAGTGAAAGAAAACATGTTTGATCGGTGGTGTGAGTCAAAAGGAGTCGGGAAAGACTTTGAAACATTGCGGGACTTGATCCTGGTGGAGGAATTCCAGCAGTGTGTCCACGAGGACATCAAAGTGTACCTGCAGGAAAAGAAGGTACCAAAGTTGTGGGACGCAGCCACCATGGCAGATGATTATGCCTTAACCCACCGAATAGGGGTCCACGAACCTAACTCCTCGCCTAGATCTCCGCAGGGGAGGTGGGGAACAGCAGGTGCGGAGAACGACCATACATGGCGGCGGCCTCAAGATGATTATGGGGACAACTATGATACCCCACCGGTTCGAAATCAGAGGGATGCGGGCCCAAGACAAACTTATAGTTCGGGGGGCCCGAGGCAGACCCCGAGTTTTTCCTCCGGGCCTACTTGCGCGTTTTGCAAGAAACCTGGACACTTGATGTCCAGTTGTTACCTCATGAAAAGGGACAACCCAGAGCGGAGTCCGACTATTACAACTCCGAATGCGATGGCTAGCGTAAGAAATCGCCATCAAAAGGGTTACCAACCATTTATTTCAGAGGGGTTTGTGTCACTGGATGGAGCCTCGACTAACCGGAGACCGGTTAGGATATTGAGGGACACAGGGGCCCATCAATCTTTAATGCTTGAAGGCATTTTGCCATGGTCCGAGGAGACGGCAACGGGGGATAGTGTTCGTTTACAGGGGATCGGGGGCGGTGTTAGTGCTCCCCTTCAGGTCATCCAGTTGGAGTCCGATTTGGTGTCAGGACCGGTCACCGTCGGTTTACAAGCCACGCTTCCTGTAGAGGGTGTATCTGTGGTTATCGGGAATGATTTGGCCGGGGGTCAAGTTTATGGTAACCTGAGGGTTGGTAAAGAGCCCAGCAGGGAAAATAACACCACACCAGCTCGGGATGGCGACCAAAGTGCCAAGTTATTTGTAGGGGGACTGAACTTCAAAACAGAGGAAGAAGTTCTGACCTCTGTCTTCAACAGATATGGGCCGCTGGTGGAAGTGCGGTTGGTAAGAGACTGGGAAACGCAACAGTCAAGAGGGTTCGGCTTTGTCACGTTTGCCAGCACAAAAGACGCCAGAGAGGCAGAGAAGAATTGGAATGGCAAGGATTTGGAGGGTCGGACCATAACAGTAGGGAAGGCATTTCGTAGGCGTCGAGAGATCTACAGGAGAGGACAACTGGGCGGTAGTTTTGGTAGTGGCCGAGAAGGAGACCGCTATTCATGGGACTACAGGGACCAGTGGTCCCACCCTAATTATTAGGGAAGTTCTGAGAAGTTGAAGCACTGAAGGCGGCGGAGCC
>NC_136263.1:142726290-142888790 GCF_964187855.1 Myxine glutinosa
AGACAAGAGAACGAGACAAAGAATTGTGTTGTAGAAGACAAGGCAGACAGTGGGTGAGAGCTACATCCAAGATCATTATATTTGCCAGAGGTGCTTGTTCCAGGTGTAACAAAGCCTTTGACCAAACCTCTTATAGGTGGGCGAGCACTGGGTGGACGACGAGAATTACCAGTAGTAGCAGAAAAAACAGACCGTGATGTCCCCATGCCTTGAAACAGCAGCAAAAGGAAGGGTGGGGGAGAGATCCAATCAAATCCTGTTATACCTAAACATTCTTTCTGCCATCGTGGAAACTCAGATGTTCACATGTCCTGTGGTACGCACATTGAATCACTACCCACCATGACGGCCAGGCGCAGCACTTGATCTTACTGGTGAAACCGTCACCATCGGCTTCCTCACTACGGAAGATGCACTTTTGGCTGAGACATGGAAGATGGGCTTTGTTACAGCAACTCCTCTTGCCTTCACACCAACCGGCTTCTCCGATATTCCAGAAGCATCTGGATTCTCCGACCTTGACCGTTTTGTGTTCTGCATTGAGGAAATAAAAGGAAAGCTCTTAGTGAACGATTGGTGCGTGATAGATGAGCTGATGGAAAACGTGAAAGATGAGGAAGTTGTTGTGGTAGGAGGAGACTTAAATGGACATGTGGGAAGGAGAACAGACGGTTTTGAGGGAGTCCATGGGAGTTATGGATATGGTGTGAGGAATGGAGAAGGTGAAAGGATTTTGGAGTTTGCTGATTTGTAATACTCAGTTCCAGAAAGCAGATAATTAGCTCTTTACATACACGTCAGGTGGGTCGACGACAACCTTTGACAACCTGATGGTGCGTACGCGAGAATGGGGGCACTCCCAGGACACAAAGGTGATCCTGGGGGAGGAGGCTGCTTCACAGCACCACTTGGTTGTCTGTGACATAAGGGTGAAAGGTGAGAGGAGAACTGCACGGGTGAAGTCACAACCGAGAATGAAGGTGTGGAGGTTGAAAAAGGTGACAGTGTGGGGGGCATTGAAAGAGGCTGAGTATGATGTGGTTGAGCTTGAAAATGGGTGGATGTCAATGAAAAATAGTCTGTTGGGAGCCGTTGGTGAGGTATGTTGGTGGAGTAAAGGACCACCGAGGCACTCAGAAACATGGTGGTGGGATGATGAATTTGGAAAGAGGATTGACGAGAAGAGGAAGAAGTTCAAGGAGTGGCAGAAGGTGAAGGGTACGGAGGCAGAAAAGGCAGAGCATGAAAGTTATAAGGCAGCCAAGAAAGAGGCAGCAAAGACGCAGGAGGCATATCGGAAAATGTTCGGAGAATGCTTTGATTCGGAATAGGATCAGAGAGCGGTATTCAGGATTTCAAAGCAGACAGCGAAAGAGAGGTGTGATGTGATGGGGGTGAGTTGTTTGAAGGATGAAGTGGGACAAATCGTTGTGGACCCAGATGGAATTAAAGGAAGATGGAAGAGATATATGGAAATGCTGTTGAATGCAGAGAATGAATGGGATGGCAACAAAGAGTAACCCAGTTTAAGGAGCGGCAGAGAAGATAACCGAGAAGGAAGTTGAGGAAGCGATAAAAGCAATAATAATAATTTAAAAAACACCTTTAGAGGCCATTTTTCCCCGCAAAGCGGGGTTGGCCTTTTTCGGGCACCGTGGTTGTTGTTGTTTTTTTGGTCCCCTTTTTGAAGCAATGTTTTACGGCCGGATGCCCTTCCTGCCGCCAACCCTGTTTGTCGCCTTTTACGACAAACAGGGAATTACCAGTGAACTGGTACTCAATTTGCCGACATCGGAAGGATGACAGGCTGAGTCAACCCCCCTGGCGTTAATTCAGCGATCGACCGGGATTCGAACCCAGGATCCTAGGATCCGAAGCCGGTACCCTGACCGCTAAGCTAACACCAGGCTAAGCGATAAGCTAAGCAATAAAAGCAATGAAGAATAGAAAAGCGTGAGGGCCAACGGGAGTTGTGGGAGATATGTTGAAGGCAGCAGGAAGTTGGGGTGTGAAGAGATTGACAGAGATCTGTAATCTGATGTTGAAAGAAGGCCGCATTCCAGTAGATTGGGAACCGAGTACCCTCATCCCTCCATATAAGGGGAAGGGTGTCGCTCTGGACTGTGGCTCATATGGAGCGATAAAGACTTTATTAGAGCATGGAATTAAGGTATTGGAAAGGGTTTGGAGAAGAGGATAAGGAAGAAAGTGAAGATGGACGAAATTCAGTTTGGATTTATGCCAGGAAGTGGAACGACAGACACGCTTTTTATTTTAAGGCAGTTGCAGGAGAAGTACATGGAGAAGAAGAAGAAGTTGTTTTTTGGGTTTGTTGATCTGGAGAAAGCATTCAATAGGGTTCCATGCGAAGTAGTGACATGGGCATTGAGGAAGTTGGGAATGGAGGAATGGTTGATCAGAGTAGTGATGGCAATGTATGACAGAGCGTGCATAGCTGTAGGGGCAAAGGACGGGAACAGTGGTGAGTTTGAGGTGAAGATGGGAGTGCATCAGGGGTCGGTACTAAGTCCACTACTATTTGTAGCTGTGATGGAGGTTCTGGCTCGGAAGGTAAAGGAGGGTTTACCGTGGGAGTTGTTGTATGCAGATAATCTGGTGTTGATTGCAGAGAGTATGGATGCACTGAAGGAGAAGATGAACAAGTGGAAGGAATGTATGGAGGCAAAAGGTCTGAAGGTGAATATCGGAAAGACGAAGGTGATGGCAAGTGGTAAAGCATGTGGTGAGGTGGACAGAACTGGGAAGTGGCCATGTGCTGTGTGCAGGAAGGGTGTCGGAGTGAACTCCATTCAAGGCACAATGTGCGCTGAGTGGGTTCATCAAAAATGTAGTGGTCTGAGAGGGTCATTAGCCAGTCTGGCTCTACGTTCATAGCCTAACCGTGTGAACCTAGGATACATGCTGAATAGAGAAGGCGGGTCACACTCGGCAACGGCTCGAGTGAGATGTGCATCGAAGAAGTTTCGGGAACTGAGTGGCGTGCTAATGAGAAGGGGAGTGTCGTTGAAGCTGAAGGGAAGGGTGTATGCTACATGTGTGAGAAGTGTTACGATTTATGGGAGCGAGACATGGGTAATGAACGTAGAGCAGCAACGAAGGCTGGAAATGCGAATGGTTCGATGGATGTGTGGAGTATCGTTGAGAGAGAGGAAGACAAATGATGAATTGCGAAAGATGATGGGAATAGAGCCTGTGATGGATGCTGTGAAGAGAAACAGGTTGAGATGGTTTGGTCATGTGTTGAGGAAGGATGAAAGTGACTGGTTGAGAAGAGCGATGGAAATGAATGTAGAAGGACGTAGAGGACGGGGAAGACCGAGAAAGACTTGCCTAAAGGTGGTGGAAGAAGAAATGCGGGCAAGGGGGTTAACAAGGGGAGATGCAGAAAATAGGGCAAAATGGAGATGATCATCATGGGGCCCGCAAGGCTAACCCCCGCTCTAGCAGGGAAAATGGCCTTAAAATGCCTGTTGTTGTTCGTATCGAGGAAACAGCCTTTCATGCACCGAAGGTAGCAAATCAATCAATCATGCAAAAGGTAGGACGACATTTTAAAGGTTGCATTGGACTGAGGGGAAATCATCTGGTTATCACTTCAAAGATAAATGTTTTGGCTAATATAGTGATGGAGGCTCAAATAAGGTTCCTTATATTAATGGGATAAAGACGACTTGGTCAAGTGGACATTGCACAAGAATCAAAGGTTTCAGACTAAAATTAAATTCAACAGACGAAATTACGACATTGATAGAGTTATGCCAACTACTGTGGGAACAAAGTCCTTGACATTTTTGGCGTTAACCCTTCGTCAGTGAAAGAGAATGTCAGAGTATTAACCCTTCAAAGTCAACTTCAGTGACGGAGATAATCTATGTACATGTTTTTATTTTATTTTTATGGATTATCGCCCCAGACAAGGCAGACAGCCACTCTAGGTAAGGGGCATAGAGAAAGTTAGAAAAATACAAGGATAAATCAAAACAAAATAAAAATAAATAAATAAATAAATAATAAATAAGAAAACATCCAAGACACCGGAAGTAGCAGAGGTCAGGTAAAATGCGATTAAACCTCAAAAATGTAGGAAGTATGAATTGACATTCCTCTTAAAGCAGAGTAAATCGTAGGATCATGTGAAGCATGTTACAGGTAGTGAATTCCAGAGTGAGACAGCACGAGGGATAAAACTATCTGCATAGCCTTTCATTCTGCACTTTGGATCAGCAATAGTGCATGGGTGAGTGGAGATGGCAAACCGAGCCTTGCGTCAAAACACTCATATGGGAGGAACCAAGATAGAAAGTCCAACAGAACATTTGCCATGAAAATATTTGTCAAACAAACCAAGAGTTGCAATCGACCTATGGTGAGATAGTGGTTAAAGAGTTGAACCCATCTCCACACCAACCAGGTTGACAAGGCGTTTCTGGAGTCCATCAAGTTAAGATAAGTGGCAGCCTGGTGCTCCAGCCCAAATATGAACAGTACTCCATGAGGGGACGTATAGTTGCCTTATGCAGGTACAAAATGGCCTCAGGAGGTAATTACCTTTGCGCTCGATAAAGACAACCAACTCGCTTGGAAAAATCACTCTTTTGTGTGTGTGTGTGTATGTGTGTATGTGTGTGTGTGTGTGTGTGTGTGTGTGTGTGTGTGTGTGTGTGTGTGTGTGTGTGTGTGTGTGTGTGTGTGTGTGTGTGTGTGTGTGTGTGTGTGTGTGTGTGCTTCAGATTTACAGGCTCAAAATTGCCATGAAAACTGTTCAACACCAACGCCCCACCTCTCCCCTCCTCCCCTCCGCCCCTCCCCTCCCTCCCAGTGTGGTTTTTGCACTATAAACTTACACCCCGGCCTCCCAACCGTCCCACCCCCAACCATGTGTTTCCTTCCTTATACCGGGTACACCCTTTCACCCCTGGGCCTCCCTCGCACTAAACATCTAAAACACATCCAAGTTCATCCAACCTCTCACTTGCAGCCAAAACTTCCTCAATGCTTTCAACCAAACATTCTCACCACTACCCCACCAAGGAAGTCTGTCGCATGTTATCCAGTCTCAGAATCCTGAAAGCGTCATTTTTTCAAAGGCTGTACACCTGACAAAAGTTCTCCCTTCACGTCCGTTCATGGTGTCAAATCCCTCCATGTCAATACCATCACTCCCATCTACCTCCTCCCTCTTCTCGTCTCCCCTTCTCAACTTCCACCCACTTCTGCCCCCATCGCAGATTCCCCCTGATCCCCCACCAATCCTCCGCCACCCTGGCTTCTCTCCACATCCATACATCCTATCAGCAGCTCCTCTCCCCATCCCTAACCGTGTGAACCTCAAACATCTGGGGCCTCCGTTCAAACCTGACAGATTTCAATGCAGACCACTGCCGATAAATCCTTCCTCTCCCAGGACGTTCCTGGCTCCTTAGTGTTTCTCCCTGGCTATTGTATCCTCCAGTTTGATTGACCCGAATCGCATCCTGGCGGCTGTGTATTGTTTGTTTTGTCCGTCCCTTGTTTGTCAGTCTCAGTCGACTTCCTCCATCTGACTTGCTGCTGTTGTTTCCCCTTTCTCCTGATGTTCCTTTACCATGTTGAGTCCTGATCTGTTCTATGTCCCAGCTCTTCCACAAGCCAAGACCATGTATAGAAAATAGGGGCAATCACCTGGTAGGATAAAGCAGTATACGACACCGACTAAAGGTATTTTAAACAGTACCAGAGTGTATTAAACCAATTGCAATGGTTAATAGGAGACAGGGCAGCACGTAGAATCACACTAACATATCACAAGACTTTAAAGTTTAAACAAACAAAACCTATTTTTGGGAGCAACACCATTTTCCTATTTTCCCCATTTTCTAATGCTGTGAACAAACTTTGGTACATCACGGGTGATGAAGGTTGTGGTCAGGTTTCATCGAAAGTGTATGTAGTTTCAGAGAAGAAAGCAAATGCTTATTTTTGGGGAGGTCAAACCTGGACCCACTTACAACACCGGAAGACCCCCTTAGACCTCGATTTTTTTAATGCCATGAACAAACTCGAGTTGCAACATACCAAATATCATTTTAGCCAGATTTGGTCACAATCTCATCAGTAGTTTCAGAGAAGAGGTTGCAAGTGTTTATCCCATAAGCTCCGTAGAACTACATTCCAGGTAAGCTTTAAACAATAAAAATCCTAAAACGTAATGACCTCTTTAACACCATTTCTGCCAGTGACAAACCTCAACATGTACGATTGATTCAGCATCTTCCACGAGTTTCCGCTTGCGTTGGACACGAGGAACTGGCAGGCGTGATTTGGTAGACAAGGGTACAGGAGTGCGTTCATGGCCCAGAGGGGGTTGATTTTCAGCCATCACGCTGGGGGAAAAAAGTAATCAGAGGAAAGTTAAAGATACCACACAATCAAATAAATGTGCAGCAAAGCAATATTATATCCAGGTTAAGATAATACTGTTACGGATTTTCCTTCGGGTAGATTGCAAGGTCACTTCTCAAATCCACTTTCCCAATGACGATCCTGAAGCCACCGGCTCCGCAGATGACCAAATGATGTGACCGGGTGTTAAACAACCACAGACGCCATCTGAGACGTTCAATTTAGGTAGGGTCCAGCATCCAAATCCTGCTTTGCCTTTCTGGCAAATTAAACCCACCAGATAGGGTAAACAGATTCAAAGATACGGAAAAAGCATTACCATCGATTACGTGTTGACTTCTGTCTGTACTTGTAACGAATCAGCGAGGGTGAACGCCCTAACACAGCACACTATGTCTAATCAATGGAAACAGACAACTGGACAGTTTGGAAGGGATTATCTATATGTATAAAATAGTTTTTTGGGGTTTTGTTTTTGTCTGCATGCGCTAATCTCCTGAACGGTGAAAGATAGGAGGAAACCTCTGAAACAAAAAATGTCGGGACGGGCCCCGGGAAGGTTATGGGCTAGGCGACGAGGCCGGTTGAGGCCGCCTCGGCCGGGCTGTGCCCATTTCGCAATAAATCTTCTTCTTCTTTCAAAATTCTTGAAGTACAACTTATGTACTTAATAGGAATATCTGACTGATTGCAACACATGCTTTCAAAATTCTCTCTCGTGGGGCCCGACAGACGAAAGAACAAGGAATCGTTGAGCACCAACTGATACTGGGCTGATACTGATAAGATTAAATTCATTCAAAAAGAACCCGGGCAACACCGGGTGCATTCAGCTAGCAATTCAGTAAAACAAAGGCACGCATGAGTCTTGTATATGCACATAAGGCCCTTTTGAGAATGACTCATCACAAATAACTTAAGCACCACATTCACTCCAGGAAAGGAAAAAGAAGAGCACGGTTGACAGATGGATGAGTGATGGAGGAAGGGTGCGTGTGATCCCACCCTTACTCAACTGCGAGCCAGCTGGCTCACGTGGTACTGAACTGGGTGAGCGATATAGGTGCGTGGAAAGGTGAGGTGTGGGAAGTGGAAAAGTGTCATGTGGGTTCTGAAAAGAACCGTTTGTGACTGTTGATTCTCTGGTGCCCCAGTGATTGAAAAAAAAAAAAAATACAAGATGAAATACCAGCAGATATATAGTGATAACTGGGAGAAAGACAAAAGAGCAGGGAAATATATTAAATATATAATTGGACAGAGTGGGGATAGACAAAAGGATCACTGGAATGGCTAAGAAGAGGTCAGCTCAACTGGGACGGAGAACAAACTATTATTCATGCCAAAGATAAAGGACACTACACCAATGGATGTAAAAAAAATGGCGGGACTGAGCCAGACACACAAATGTAGGTTCTGCAAGAGAGAAAGAAAGTACTAGTCACCTGCTCTCAGGATGCAAAAAACTTTCAGAACAACGTTACACACAACAGCACAACAAAGTATGCAAAGTGATTCCTTGGCATATCTGCAAAAATGTAAATATCACAGTTCTGGAAAACTCATGGAAACACGAACCAAGGGCAAGCATTAATTAAAATACACTTTGTCCAAATACCTAACATTTGATACCACAACTATGATTCTATGATAATATAAACTGACAAAGTTATGTCAAGTTCAAAAATGGCACTAGTTAATAGAAGAAGGCAAATCCGCAAGCGTACATTCATGGGATTCAATACAACAACTCATGTACCAATTCTATATTTTATGGGTTTATGATGCAACATATGGTCATGAAGATTACGGTTATTATCAGGGTGAATCTTGTCTGACAGAATGTATGCAAATTAACAAATAATGAACAAGCCACCACAGAGCAAGAAATACTGCATTCAAGATAATAAAAGGGGCATGGAGTTCATTCACTGGTGAACATTGTCAATCTTGACCACTGTTAGTGCCGTCTCCACCAAACTGATATGGGATACATAGCAGTTCTGCATCCGACTTATCTGAGTCATCCTCGGAATATCTAGTGGTTCGTCTACGATATCGATGAGCTGTTTTTGCAGAACATTTCCTACATACCATAGTTGCTCAGCACTGCACAGCACTCGTGCGTCTCCACGAGTACACTGGATGTGACATGGGCAGCACCTTCAATGGACAAGGGAAGACCAAGCCCATGAAAACTCTTACAGAAAACCCCAAAGTTTTCAGCTGTATTGTCCAGTTTGGGAGAAACGTGCGATGTGGCAGAAGACCTAATTGATCAGCCAGGTGTTCACTTGTGCCAACTATGGTCGCGCTCGAGTGCAAAAGGTCAATGAACTGTGACACGTCCACATAAATGAGCTAGCTGTGTGCCAAGGAGGGCCAACTCAACCTTTCAAAGAATGTGGATCTGGGAACATTACCACCATGTAGAGGAAGTCTAGAGCAGAACATAAGGCGGGTAAACTCAGATTGGAAACTGGAAGAGGGCCCATATCACGAAACCAGATATTCCAGATGTAACGGCTAGCTATGGGTAAGAGTTGAGGGATGGCAAGCTAGAGCCACTATGGTACGTAGGAAATGTTCTGCGACAACAACTCATCGGTATAATCGACAAATGGACTCAGATGAGTCGGATGCCGAACTGCCAGATATCCCATATTCCTTTGGTGGAGACAGCACTGATGGTGATCAAGATTGATAATGCTGACATATATCCCATATTAGTTTGTTGGAGACAGCACTGACGGTTTTCAAGATTCACAATTTCACAGATATCCCATATCAGTTTGGTAGAGACAGCACTGACAGTGATCAAGATTGACAATGTTCATCAATGAATGAACTCTGTGCCCGTTCATCATATTGAATACATTACCTAGTATATCTTGCTCGGTGGTAGTTTGTTCAGTATTTGTTAACTAGTGGGGTCACCCGTGGAAATCCCACGGGCATGGACGTGTGTGACATTTCGACATATTGAGTTAGATGCTGCACCTGCACATTCAGTTTCACAAAATGGTTACTGCCAATTTATTAGAGGCACAAATGATGTAATCCACACAATGTATTTACTTCTGATAACATGTGAATGCATGTGCGTGCACACCCACACACACGTACACCCACACCTCGTTTTTTTCATTTCTGTTCCTCACAATTCTGTCACACACACACACACACACACACACACACACACACACACACACACACACACACACACACACACACACACACACACACACACACACACACACACACACACACACACAGTAGAGCAGCAACGAAGGCTGGAAAGGGTGGAAATGCGAATGGTTCGGTGGATGTGTGGAGTATCTTTGAGAGCGAGGAAGACAAATGATGAATTGCGAAAGATGATGGGAATAGAATCTGTGATGGATGCTGTGAAGAGAAACAAGTTGAAATGGTTTGGTCATGTGTTGAGGAAGGATGAAAGTGACTGGTTGAAAAGAGTGATGGGAATGAATGTAGAAGGAAGTAGAGGACGGGAAGACTGAGAAAGACTTGGCTAAAGATGGTCGAAGAAGAAATGCGGGCAAGGGGGTTAACAAGGGGCGATGCAGAAAATAGGGCAAAATGGAGAACATTGTCATGGGGACCGCAAGGCTAACCCCCGCTCTTGCAGGGAAAATGGCCTTAAAATGCCTGTTGTTGTTGTATATATAAACACACACACATATATATCCCACATCCATATACATGTTTAAAGTGTACGTGCCGTTCCCCCTTCCCCCCTCCCTCCCCCACCTGGCAACGCGGGGTATTTCTGCTGGTAACTCATAAAATAAAAACGAAGAAAAATCTCTCGATAATTTCCCGTCTGTTAATTTATTTATTTTACATATGTGAATTACACGACCATGCACACGTGAAATGGAGCTGGTTTTTTCACACGTGAAATGAACACGTGAACCTTTACTTCTGGATAATAATGTTGAATGAAATAAGAACGAAGAAATATATGTCGGCATCATTGTTGACGTTTTTGTGACGACTGTCATCAAAAGTAAAAGTAATATATCTGAACGGAAAAGAAAAGCGAATTTTTAATATATGTCGACATTTTCCCCGACTGTTATTTTCGGCGGTGTATTATCATTTATCATGTATCATCGTGGCGCAATTTTTAAAAATACATCTCTGCATTTTCCCGTGTGTGCGTGAATGTTCTCAATTATTTCTGACACCGAATCTAAAACCATCGATAAAAATGAAATCAGATGGTGAATTCGAGATAAAATCATGAGGGTGACTCAATGAATGGGCTTTATTTTACAGGCCTTTGAGAAATAATTTCGTTCCATAAACGGAAACTTTCATGGGATTCTCTTCCCGTTCTTTTTCAACCGAGTCTAAAACTATGTTAGCGACTGTTAAAAATGAAATTAAAAATAGAATTAGAGTTGAAATAAACCTGTGTGAGAGAGAAAGACAGCATGGGCCTAACTAAACAGGCCTCAAAGCTATGCGAGTTAATAAAATGGTGGATATTTGTTTACATGAAGCCTCTCCAAGAATGGGTGGAGCTACTCTGTAAACGGAGTAAGCCACACCCCCGGACAGACAGACAGACAGAATCACTGTAGCCTATTATAATATAGATGTGCATACATTCTGTCAGACGAGTTTCACCCTTATCATATGCGTAATCTTCATGACCTTATGTTACATCACAGAAGCATAAAATGTAGAATTGATGCACGAGTTGTTGATGTATTGAATACCATCAATGTACACTTGTGGCTTTGCCTTCTTCTATTAACGAGTGACATTTCTGAACTTGCCATAACTTTGTGAGTTTATGTCATAAACCATAGTTGTGGTATCGAATGTTAGATTTATGGACACAGTTTATTATGCCTCCACCGACAAAGTCGCCTGAGGCATTACGTTTTCACGTTGTCCGTCCGTTCGTCTGTCCGGGCTAAATCTCGTTTTTCTCAGCAACCATATGTCCGATTGAGACGAAACTTTCAGGGTAAGAATGACACCCATGCAGAATGTTTTTATGACAATTGTGACGTCATAGGTCACTTGGTTTGGCAGCCATTTTGGATAGAAAAACGAACCTTATCCGATCAACACGAAACTTCACAAACATGATCCTCTCTACCCATACATATGCAGACATTGCAGAGTGATGGCATCTACCGGTTGTGGGACTATGCCGAGGAAAATTGGCGACACCGTCACATTGTTCTAGTTTTGGATGAATCCACACTTGGATGAATAAAGTCTCACATATGCACTTCAAACAAAAGTAAATGTAGAAATTTGATCATTTTTGTGACGCGTCAGGAATGTACGTGGGGTACGGGCAGGGCATATACCATATGTAGTCCAACAACTCACATGCACTATTTCTGTAACATGATAATATCGATTTCATAAGAACCAGCAGAAGCTGAGCTTTCATTTGGTACTCCATTGGTATGTAATACTGCTATAATAACCGCACAAATTACCAAAGTATAAAACCTGGAAATTTAGTTCGATGTGAATCGACCACGGTCATGTTTTGAGGGTACCTCGAGAGTCGAGATATTGATTTAAAATGACAAGTTCGTCCCAACTTATGTATTGTTAACATTTGATTTCATATTCAGGATACTTTATGCCTCTGAGGCATCAGAAAAATATAGCGTCAGAGATTTGAGGAGGGCGTACAGGAGCAGCCAACATAGCCCATGGCCTAGAATGATAAAGAAGAACCTCACTCAGATTTTAAAGCCCATCCCGAGGAATACTGAATTACAACTGGAGGCAATCAAATTAAAGATAAATGAACCACAACTGGAGGCAATCAAATTAAAGATAAATGAACCACAACTGGAGGCAATCAAATTAAAGATAAATGAACCACAACTGGAGGCAATCCGTGGTTCGGTGACGATTCTGAAAAGAGCCGTTGGAACAAAACTGAAAAAGTTGAACAGTTTGGTTAATGAACCGTGATCCTTCACCGAAGAGGAGATGGATACTTTGGGTCCTGGGGAGAATGTTCCACCAAATGAAACAGGCAAATGGAGATAACAACCCATGACTGACTGACACTGACACACACACACACACACACACTGACACACACTGACACACACACACACACACACACACACACACACACACACACACACACACACACACACACACACACACACACACACACACACACACACACACACTACAGTAAGGATTCTTCCGAGTCACATACCCAACCTCTCCACAAAATTTTGTCCGAATCCATCCACAACTTTTTCAGATATGTTCACCATTCTGGAAGTCGGTCATTCAACGCGCCGCCATCTTGGTTTGGGGGAAATTGCGCGAAAGTTGACGCAAACCGATCATCGCGGCGAAAAACTAGTTTTAATGCATTAGTTGCAAGTTGTCATGACATACCAGTACTCAGATGAATTTCCCCCGGATGCGCAGCACCGGTATGTGGACAAATGTGCCCGCCCCCCCCTCTATGACGACCACACAATAAATCAGCGTTTAATTTTAAAAGGTTAACGGTGATCTAGATTCTAGAGTATGCCAAGCCTTGCCCGGCCGAAGCAGCAGCAGGTTGCACTTACCTGTGATAAAATGGATCGAGCACACATAGGTGTGCTGAGAGGGGGGTGACCAGCGACCAGAGCTGGCCGAGTTGGACCCTTCCAGAAGTGGTAAAACGGCTCGACTGATGGCAGAAAGCCATTTCTGGCGTCTCACCGGGTCCTGAGGAGTGAGGTACAACATAAAACTGCCGCTCTGGATTCTTCAGCTTGTTGGCTTTGCAGCCGACAATACAGCAGCTTTTCGGCATTTTGCGGTTTCAAACTGTGACAAACACGTGCGAACAGCGCCCACTGTTTTCCATAATTCCAGGATGGCGGTGCCGCTGCCGCGGTGCGTGGCTGTGACGTCACGCCAACTTCCAGAATCAGATAGACAGACAGCGGTGAAAAAACATCCTTCGTCCCACTTCGATGGCGGAATCAATAATATTTAACTTTTGTAAAAAAAACAAGTACAAAAAGTTTTAATTAAAACAAAAGCCGCGTCGATGTTTGCAACTAATGCAGGCCAAAACAAAAGGCACAGGACATTCCTATTGATTCGATTACTTGATGTTATTTTTGTGCAAGGTGAAAATATATCTCGGCAATTTCCCGTGTGTGGCGACGAATTTTTTATATATCTCGGCATTTTCCAGTCTGTTATTTCAGGCGGTGTATGACTGACCATGCCGCGATGTAAAAATATATATATCTCGGCAATTTCCCGTGTGTGGCGACACGTGAACGAAGCTATGCTCCTCTCTCCACATTATTATGACGACGTATAAATTAAATATTTCATCGTGACGATTGTCATCAAATGGACGAATTTTTAATACATCTCGGCATTTTCCCGTCTGTTATTTCGGGCGGTGTATGACTGACCATGCCGCGATTTAAACAAAATATATATATCTCGGCATTTTCCCCGTCTGTTATTTCGGGCGGTGTATGACTGAGCATGCCGCGATTTAAAAAAAAAAATCTCAATGGACTTGAAGTTACAGGCCTTTGAGCATTCATTTCGTTCTATAAAGGGCAACTTTCATCGGATTTTCTTCCCGTTTTTTTTCAACCGAGTCTAAAACTATGTTAGCGACTGTGAAAAATGAAATGATATATCGAATTTGATTTGAAAGAAAACTGTGTGAGAGAGAAAGACACCACAGGCCTACAAAACAGGCCTCAAAGCTATGCGAGTTAATAAAATGGTGGATAGTTGTTTATATGAAGCCTCTCCCACAATGGGTGGAGCTATGGTTCCCAGAATGGGTGGAGCTTTGAGGTTTTGTCTTCTCTGCAAGAACAACAAGAACAAGAAGAAGAACAAGAAGAAGAACAAGAACAACAGCAGAGGGCACTCTATGACCAGCGTCAAAAATTTAATTCCATAAGCAAAAACCCTTATTAATTTATTTTTTTTGAAAATCTTCCTCGCAAGCCTTACCCTTATGAAAAGGAGCAGACACCTCCAGGCCCAACTCGAAACAACTTGTGCACCGTATTTCAGATGGTTCACAGATCTTGTGCAACGAAACAACTTGTGCAACAATACAATGGTTCACAGACCCGATCATAATATTAATAATGTGGTGCTGTGCACACACGACTCGATTGCCAGAGAGGTAGGCCACAACGCGCTGATACAACAGGTCTTTATTCAGAGCTCGCACTTCAGCACTGGGCGGGCTCGAGCTTAGAGCCCGCATATATCTCCCGAGGCCACGCCTTGCCCCCCGGCGTGGCCGATCGGCCGAAAGGCGGGGCATGCATTTCAGTTCCCCGCCTGGACGCTCGCGCCACCCACTGGTGCACGGAATTATTGTCCCTTGTGCCCGCCACACGCGCCCCCCCCAGAATTCCCGCGCACCTGAAGGGTGAGCTTGCGGGGAAGCCGGATGACCCGGCCGAAACGCCCCCTGGCGATGCGTGCAGGGCTGGGGGGTAGCGGGACGGCGGGGCTGGGGGGTGCCAGGGGTCTGACCGCCGGGGGGGGGCTCGACGTGGAGGCAGAGCTGCTTGCAGGGGGTGGTCCAGATCGAGGTGGGCCGGCTTGAGGCGGTCCACGGAGATACGATCCGGGGCACCGCTGATGTCGACGGTGAAATATTTGTCCACGGTCTCAAACACGCGGAAGGGCCCGTTGTACGGGGGCCGTAGCGGTGCCCGGTGGGCGTCGTGCCGGATGAAGATGTACTCCGCCGTGTGAAGCTCCGGGGCGACGTGGGAGGACAGGCAACCGTGGTGTGCCGTCAACACCGGGGCGAACCTCCGGGCGGTCTCCTGCAGGGTGGAGCGCTGTTGCGCCACGGACCAAGGAGCCGTGGAGTCGGGGATAAATTCGCCCGGTACCCGCAGTGGTTTCCCGAAGACCAGCTCCGCCGAGGACGCGCGCAGGTCGTCCTTGGGCACCGTCCTGAGGCCCAGCAGGATCCAGGGGGAGCCTGTCGGCCCAGCTGCCGTCGCGGAGGCTGGCCCGGAGCGCGGCCTTCATCGAGCGATGAAAGTGCTCGCACAGGCCATTGGCCTGGGGGTGGTAGGCCGTGGCGCGGACTGGGGACCGCGGTCGGACGAGATGTCCGAGGGGGCGCCGAACCGGGCAGCCCAAGTGGCGATGAAGGCTTGCGCCACATCCGCCGCAGATGTCGCCGCCAATGGCACGGCCTCTGGCCACCGTGTGGTGCGGTCCACCATGGTGAGGAGGTGGGTGAACGCCCGGGATGGGGGCAGAGGTCCCACCAAGTCGACGTGGACGTGGTCGAACCGACGCTCGGGCACCGTAAACCGGGCCTGGGTGTGGCGGTGGACCTTTGCGCGCTGGCACGCGAGGCACATCCTGGCCCAGTCGCGGACATCCTTCCTGAGGCCATGCCAGACGAACTTTGCCGCGACGAGCTTCTGGGAGGCCTTCATGCCCCGGTGGGACAGGCCGTGGATGGCGTCGAAAACCGGGCGCTGCCAGCCAGCGGGCACGATGGGTCGAGGCCGGCCGAGGGAGGCGTCGCACAGGAGGGCCGCACCCGCGATGTCGAATGGCACCTCGGTGACGCGGAGGCCCGTGATGGCGGTCCGCAAGGCCTGGACGCCGGGGTCGGCGGTCTGGTCCTCTGCCATCCGGGCATAGTCGATCCCGAGGTGGACCGCGTGTGTGACGGACCGGGAAAGACAATCCGCCACCGGGTTGTCTTTACCCGCGACGTGACGGATGTCCGTCGTGTACTCGGACACGGCAGAGAGGTGACGCTGCTGCCGTGCCGACCATGGCTCGGCGACCTTGGCCATCACGAACACAAGGGGCTTTTGGTCGACGAAAGCCGTGAACGGGCGGCCTTCGAGCAGATGGCGGAAGTGTCGGACCGCCAGGTGGAGCCCGAGCAGCTCGCGGTCGAAGATGCTGTAGCGGTGTTCATGCGGGTGAAGCTGCCGGCTAAGAAACGCCAGCGGCTGCCAAGCACCACGCACCCACTGCTCATGCACCGCGCCCACCGCGTAGTCTCACGCGTCGGTGGTGAGAGCGATCGGTGCATCGGGCACCGGGTGCGCCAGCATGGTGGCGTTGGCCAGGTCCAGCTTTGCGCCCGGAAACGCCGCGGCCATCGGCTCCGACCAGGCGATGTCACCTTTGCCCGGCTTGCCACGGAGGGCCTCGTGCAGGGGGCGGAGGAGCTGGGCGACGTGGGGCACGAAGCAGTGGTAAAAATTTACCATGCCCAGGAACTCCTGGAGCCCCTTGGTCATGCGGGCACGCGGGTAATCCCTGACCGCCTCCACCTTGGCCGGTAAAGGGACGGCCCCGTGCGTGGTGATGCGGTGCCCCAAGAAGTCGATGGCGGCGACGCCGAAACGGCACTTTGCGGGGTTGATGATTTGGCCATGCTGGCCCAGGCGTTCGAAAACCGTGCGGAGGTGGAGCAGGTGCTCCTCCTGGGACGCGCTCGCGACTAGGATGTCGTCCAGGTCGACATAGATGAAAGGTAAGTCACGCAAGACGCTGTCCATGAGCCATTGGAACGCCTGGACCGCATTCTTCAACCCAAAAGGCATTCACAGGAACTCAAAGAGGCCGAAAGGGGTGATGACGACCGTCTTTGGGACATCGTCCGGTTGGATGGGGACCTGGTGGTAGTCCCGGATGAGGTCCACCTTGGAGAACACGGTCATGTTTGCCAACCGGGCAGAAAAGTCCTGGATATGCGGGACCGGGAAGCGGTCGGGGGTGGTGGCATCATTGAGCCGGCGGTAGTCACCGCACGGCCGCCATCCTCCGCCGGGCTTCGGCACAATGTGCAGAGGAGAAGCCCAAGCGTTGTTGGAGCGCCGTACGATCCCCAGCCGCTCCAGCGTGGCGAACTCCGCTTTCACCACGGCGAGCTTCGTGGGGTCGAGTCGGTGTGCCCGGGCGTAGACCGGCGGCCCAACCGTGGGGATATGGTGCTCCACGCCATGTTTGACGGCCACCGCTGAGAAGGTGGGCCGTATGAGGGCTGGGAAACTGGTGAGGAGGCGGGTAAACTCGTCCGCTGCCGGAAGCGTGCAGACTAACCTCGCCGGGACGGACCTTTCAGCAAGCCGCTTGGCTCAGCGAGCTGCTCAACGAGCCGCTCAGCGAACAAGCGAGCGAGCTGAAGGTTTCGGCCTGGACGAGACGTCTGTGCTTAACGTCGACCAACAGCCCATGCGCACATAGGAAGTCCGCGCCGAGCAGGGCCATTGGCACGCTGGCGGTGACGAACGACCATTGAAAGTGCTGCCCTCCAAACCGCAGTCAGAGGCAACGCTTCCCGAATGTGCGGATGGGTGTGCCGTTGGCGGCAAGCAAAGCGGGGCCCCAGCCTGCGGCTTGCTTGTCGCACGCGGAGGCAGGGAGGACGCTTACCTGTGCTCCTGTGTCGCAAAGAAAATGGCGCCCGGACAAGGTGTCCGTGATGAACAGGAGGCTGCCGGAATGGCCGATGCTCAGGGCCGCAAGTGAGCGCTGGCCCGGTCGTTTCCCGACCCGTAAAAAGAACATGGGGGCGGCACGTTTTAGCCTTGCGGCCGAACCTGGCATAGTAGTAGCACCAGGTTTGCGGCGGTGGCGGCCGCGGCGGCCATGCCGGCGGCGGTGGTGGTGGCGGCGGCGGTAGTGGGCGGGGCGCAGCAGTGGCCACAAGGGAAGCTGAGGGCACTGTAGCCTCTGCACCGGGATCCACTACGACAGCACCATAAACCGACCGCGTGTCGCAGGCCGCGAAAAACTTGTCGGCCTCTCCGGCCAAGGCACGGGGTTCCGTGATGTTGGAACCGGCCAGCGCGAGGCGCACCTGTATCAGTAGCTGGCGGAGGAAAAGTGCGCGGAACAAGAAATCCGGGCGCTGGTCTCTAAGCAGAGACAGCATGAAATCCATCCGGACGGATGATCGTGTGTCGCCGAGGGCGGGAAGGTCCAGGAGGCGGTCGGCACATTCGATCTCTGTGAGCCCGAACATGGCGAGGAGGAGACGTTTGAGCGCCTCGTACTTGTGGTCGCCCGGCGGGCGCCGAAGGATGGACACGACGCAGGCGGCCGTGCCGGGCCCAAGGGTGGTGACCACGTGGTAGTACCGGGTCTCGTCCGCCGTGATGCCCCGGAGTTGGAACTGAGCTTCGGCTTGCACAAACCAAACGTCGGCTTGCGCTTCCCAAAACTCCGGGAGTTTGAATGTGACGGCGTTGGTAGCCATGGAGCGTTCAGGGGTCAGCAACGGCTGAACCAATCGGGGTCACCAATGTGGTGCTGTGCACACACGACTCGATTGCCAGAGAGGTAGGCCACAACGCGTTGATACAACAAGAGTCTTTATTCAGAGCTCGCACTTCAGCACTGGGCGGGCTCGAGCTTAGAGCCCGCATATATCTCCCGAGGCCACGCCTTGCCAACGGGCGTGGCCGATCGGCCGAAAGGCGGGGCATGCATTTCAGTTCCCCGCCTGGATGCTCGCGCCACCCACTGGTGCGCGGAATTATTGTCCCTTGTGCCCGCCACAATAACACAGCTCCTCGACATCCCATACCCAATTGCAATAGATCCGATAAACGCAAACGTCACTTCACGAAACAACTCGCAACAAATAGGCTATCAAAGGCGATTGGGAAATCCACACGAACAAACTTGGGAATAAATCGAAAACTGATATCTTCCAACTCAAAATGCTCCTGAAAAGAGCGCTGGCAATTTGAATTCTTCTCAATACGGTCCAACCGTTAATTGGTCAACAACACGTCACGTGGAAAAAAAAATGAAAAGATGAGGAAACCGTTTATAAAAAAAATCTGAACCGGATGTTCTATACCATAAACTCACAACAAACAGCCTCTTCCTGTACGCATGCGCAGAAGTTTAAATTCGACCAACCAGCCAGCGACTAACCCCAACCCAGAAAAGAGCAACGAAATTGGCCAATCAGCGCGTATTTAACAGGAGCCACGCCAAACATATGCAGGGAGTAAGATTGTGAGAGTTCGAGACGTGAGTTCGCATTTTTAGCTCACGTAGAACAAAAATGTTCAGGTGAGGTATTGGCACTGGCAGCGTACGGTGTGCGTTATTGAGTAAGTGAGTGAGCCAGTCAGGCTGTATTGTAAGGATTCGTATGTGAAGACCGGGAAACGGTGGGATTCAAACAGGACGCAGCTGAATTCATCAGCTTTGGATTTATCTTCCAGCATACGTCAGATCCAGATGTTCCAACATCCCCTTACAGTATAGCACTGAGAACTTCTCAAACTGCACGCACGATTTCGATGAAACTTGACCACAACATTCATTACCTGTGATGCACCAAAGTTTGTTCACGGCATTTACAACAACAGAGGCAATACCCCTGAGCACATCTGGTAGAATAAAGCAGTACACTACACCAACAGTATACCACAAAATAGTAACTGTATTTTCAACCAATTTTAATGGTTGATGGAACTAGAAGAGAGGGCAGCATATAGAATCACACTGACGTAATCATAACACTTTAAACAAACAAACAAAACACATATTTGGGGGGGGGGCAACCCCCCTCGTCCCCCCCCCCCCCTACCCTGCCCCTAGACCCCTCAACCCCCATCATTCTAATGTGAACAACCTTTGGTGCATCACGAGTAATGAAGGTTGTGATCAAGTTTCATCAAAATGTCAAGTGTTTCATCAAGTGTGTGTCTACCCTCAGGAGTGCCAGGAATCACTATCTCTCCACCATCAAGAATGAACGCTCAAACCTGTCTCCTTCCTCCAAATCCTGGTGGCATCTGGTCAAATCCGTTTCTGGTGTTTGTTACCCCCTCCATCCTCTCCCTTACCTCAAATGGCTACACAGTTGACACCGCACGTGACAAAGCCGAATGCCTCAACTCTGTGTTTGCCTCAAAATCTTGTGTCCCAAACCCATCTCTCTCTGCTCCCACCTTTCCCAGTCAAAGCCAACTGCTCCTGGACTCTGTGTCCTTCTCTCCTGACAAGGTGGAGAAGTTTTTGTCAAACCTCGACTCTGATTCTGCAACTGGACCAGACGGCATCAGCCCACGGGTCCTAAAATCCTGCTCTTTCGCTCTATCTCACCATCTCTCTGTTATTTTCACCCTCTGTTTTGCTCAAGGTCATCTGCCAGCATCTTGTAAATCAGCAAACATTACCGCTTTACACAAAAAAGGTGCAAAAACAGATCCTTGCAACTACAGACCAATCAGCCTGCTCCCAATTATCAGCAAAGTCATGTAATCCATCATTGCTTCGGATATCAAATCCTTCCTCTTCTCCAATGGCTTGATCTCCGATCATCAATTTGGATTCAGACCCGGTCATTCTACTCTGGACATGCTGCTTCTGCTGTCTCAACAATGGATGGAGGTCCTCAATGCCAAACAGGAAATCAGAGCTGTCTCACTTGACATATCACGTGCCTTCGATCTGGCACCCAGCTCTGCTCACCAAACTCTTCTCCTATGGTATCCATGGAAATCTCCACGCATGGCTTGCGGACCTCCTCTCTGGTCGAAGTCAACATGTGGCCCTGAATGGATTTCTCTCATTAGTTGGCCAGCCAAGGGATGTAAAAAAACTTTTGATGGCATGGCGTGTTAAAAGCAGTCATCCATGCTTAATCAACTCTACATGTGATGGGGATAAAGATGTGACCGGATGACATCTCAGTTTTCACCTTAAACGTCATTTTTTAGGTCATAAAAGTCACGTGAGGTCAAATAAGTAATATTTATCTGGGTTTTGCAATATATTTGTGACGAAAACAATTGAGGCCCCAAACGTGGAGAGATCCGATAGGCCATTGTACTGGGCTTTTTTCAATCAATTTGCATAATCATAGATACAAAGCATCATGTGAAAATTCAACAAGGCTGCCAATTTAGGTATTAAAAAAGTCGCTCTAAAGTAGAGTAATGCAGTGTTTTTTTCTCTAACTTCTATACCATTCAATATTTTAATATTAAACTTCACAACTCAACACCTGCTTCCATTTCAAATCTGATCTGCATAAATGCCAGATTATGCAAAGGATCATGGGAAATTTAAAGGGCAACCATATAACATCCTCAGAGATCGTGTTTGTGTTGTTAGTGGTGTGGAAGAATAGATAAATATATAAGTTATATTTGTTAGGGTGGTTGGATTGTACTGCAATGTAAAGGATCCTCAGATCATGCGGGGAGGGGGTGCCAGGAGCTTGGAGCAAGCGGTCGGCCATCTGGGGAATGGCCTTGTGACCTTGGACAATGCGGGAGGAGGTGGAATGTTGACTTGGCTCAGAGTTAATATTTCCAGATGTCCGAATGGTGCCGGGAAGGCTGGCGTTGGGGTGACCTTTGCATTCCACTGGAGCGAGATCGGAGGACAGGGTTCTATTTAACCAAGAACTGATCGAGAAACAATGAGTACTGAACGGGGAATCCTCGGAGGAAGCAGGAGCGAGAGAGAGCTGAACGTCGCGTCATGGTTGATTGTAATGTATAACTATATCTTCGTGAAACTGTTCGTTGCAAGAGATTAATAAATTTATATTTAACTTGATTGAGACTTATAGAGTTTTCGGCTGAAATGTGTCCAAGACGTCACAACAACGTTCTTTGACAAGTGGTGGCCCTATGTGGTTGCAACGCTGGGGGGAACGGCAGCGGCACGGAGAAGCAGAGGTATGCAAATTTTGCTTGTGTGTCCGATATATCCTGCTAATCTTCACAGTGTCTGCAAAGAGAACCCGGTGTGACTGAGATTTGGACGCCAGGAACATATTTCCGATTTTTGTAGCGAAATGCTATGTTGCAGCGATGTGCGTACATCATTTGTGAACGATTGTTTTGGTAACGCGGAGCGGACGTGCAGGCAGATTAAGACGAATACAAAACTATTAATATTTATAACATGGCTGGTTCGATTTTTATAAAATAAATTTCCTTTTGTGGAGCACAACCGTGAGCCCATGACAATATCCATCGCGACTTTGATAGACTTATTTTGGCGCCAGAAAATGCGATTTTACATAGCGATGGCCATCGTGCTGCATAATTTATCTGCGGCACGTATCGTGACGTCACTCTGTGATGCCCGAACAGGGACGCAAAGTGCGTTCGCATGCTTTGTTACCGCTTCGTGAGTCAAACCGTGGGTATACGCTGAGCACATGTACACGTACATAGTTCACCCGAGTGCGTGCAACACGCGCTCGGGTTTTGTACTCGGGTTTTGCCTGTCCAACGTGTATGAGACGCGAGATATATATTTGTTAATTTTTTGTCTTTCCCAACTTGGAAATGGCCGAGCGGTTAAATACGCTGGGACAAAATTATAGCGGTTTTTGGTTCGAATCCCGTGGAAACATCCAATTATTTTGTTTGACATTTTTAAATTGATTTTTCCCATATGACATTTTTTCCTGTTTCAATAACGCTGTGGGTTGGTTTGAGGGAAGGATTGCGATCATTTGTGAACGATCCGTGTAGGTTGTAAGGTGTTTTGATTCACATTACGTCCTCTGACATTATTTGTGTGCAAAATCTAGACGGTGTTTGTCAACCATGACGGCGTACTGAGCCGTCAATTTTTTTAGTAAAATATATGTTCCGTAGCTTTTCACCGATTGATAAACCATGATAGGGCGATAAGATACAACGTAGTGATCTTCTCGACGTTGTGGTCTCGCTGTTCACATTTTATGTACGGAGCCAGGTGGGGATTAATGGACACAGCGCCCTCATCGCCCTGAACGTTGAGTGCGCGAGGCACAACACACGGTTCATGCAACCATCGCTCTGCAGTCCGTTTGACGTGCGCACGAAAAGTGCAGCACCTTGATAGCTATCTGTTATTGTTTAGTGTTCCAGCTTGGCAATGGGCGAATCGGTTTTGTGGTCGGGTGCTCGTGACAGCATTATGAAATGCTGTAATTCATATCGGTTGCATGCAATTTGTAAAACGTGCTTTCAAAATTCCGTGCGGTGTACGTGCGGGGACGGTTGGGGATTGGCGAATGCCCCTGTGATAGACAGCCAATGAACGCAAAGCGCTCAGAATGCCCGCGATGAAAAATACACGGTTCATATACACGGTACGCACGGGCGGAGTGCGCAGCATATTACATCGCTTCGCTGGTTGACACGTAAGCGAGCATCATTTAGAGAAGCAGCGCAAATGTTTCGTTCGTGTACAGTATATTAATAGACTGCGATTAATTACAGTACACGGTTATTGATTTTCTCGGTACAGATAAAAAGGGCGGTGTATAAGTGGGAAAAATAAATCCGGAAGTGTCGATCGCATTTTTACCACGGAATTATATTGTGGACGCTTAAATAATGTTGGAAATTGTGATTGATGTCGGCAATAATTGAAGAACGCTTTGGGATTGGGTAGGATCATGAATCCCAAAAGCACGATTTTGAGCAATAAATATATAAATCGATAATAAATGGCAAAATTGTGTCGGGGTAAATATCCGGAAGTACAGTACATTCATGTGATCAATTGCCAGTAACTATCTCTATCCCTCCCCCCCCCCCCCTTCCCTCCTCCCCCCCCCCTTCCCTCCTCCCCCTCCCTCCCGCTCCCCCTCCCTTTCTCCCCTCCCCTCCCCCTACCCTTCCCCCTCCACCCTACCCTGTCCCCTTCCCCCTCCACCCTACCCTCTCCCCTTCCCCCCTCCCCTCTCCCCTCCCCCCCCCGTTCCCCTCCCCTCCCCTCCCCCACCCGGCAATGCCGGGTACTTCTGCTAGTAAATCAATATTCATATGTTATGTAGGTAATATTATCATTGACACAGAAATAAGGATTGTGGATTTTTGCTAGGATTTTTTGTCAGTGATTTTAAGATTGCTGTGTTAAAACAATTATGCTGCCTACACCATGTCATTAACGACATGATGAAGATTTTACACACTTGCACAGGTGATGTTGCACCTGTGATGGAAGTTTTCTGTCATTCATATCAACAAATGTAGAGAAAATCAAAATTGTTCTGTGCAGACAGACAACCATACGGGTTTAAATGTAATATCCTCTTTTTGATGGAGGTCATAGGATGAGTGGGAAGCATATTTTCGCTCCTTGGAGGCCCCCCAAGAAGCGGCATTGTGTTTCCTACTTGTAAAATGAGGAATCGGGCTGTATTGAGCTAAATGGTGTTCTATTGAATTTTATTAGGAATTTTTTTGGCTGATTTTTTTTTGTAGTTCCTTTGATAGAGCTTGTGATTTTCCATTCTCTTCCAGGCTCTTTGTAGGATTTGTTAGGGAAATGGATTAGAGTGGACAAATACTTTTTTATCAGTTAGACCTTTTGGCTGAACTTTTGAGTTAGTTTTCAAAATTGAAGTTGGACCAAATTGGAAAAGGGATTATGCATGTTGTCTTTTATTTGGTTTAAAAGTGAATTCTTAAAAAGGGAGCATTGACGTACTTAAATTGAAATCAGAAGATTGTGATAATAGACTTGATTTTTTAGAGGGAGATGATTTGTGATTTTAATTTCATTTTTTTCCATTTTTTTTGTTTTATTTTTTTTCATTTTTTGTTTTCTTTTTTTTTCATTTTCATTTTAATTTTTTCCCCTTTTTTTCATTTTATTTTTTATTTTTTCATTTTTTTTCATTTTTCATTTCATTTTTTTCATTTTAATTTTCATTTTTTTCGTTTTTTAAATTTATTTTATTTCTGTTTTCATTTTATGATTTGAATGGAAGATTAATTAAATGTGGTAGGTGGGCAACACCACAAGGTATACCTCTTTGAGGTGTGCGGAAAGCCCCGGAATAATTTCACGAGTCCAAAGAACCACTAATAGACCGTGTTGGTCATTAGAGAAAGGGTGATGTGCTCGTCCCTGTCATGTTTGCAAAAAAATTTCAGCAAATTTTTCGAGTCCAAAGAACCACTAATAGACCGCGTTGGTCGTTAGAGAAAGGGTGCTGTGCTCGTCCAATTATTTTTTTAACGTTTAGCGTAACGTCCTGCGAAAACTGCTCGTTTTCTGGCCGAGTCGAAATTGCGTTGAGTTCCTATGGCGTGCGCCATTAAATGTGCTGTGTTATGGTTGAGCTCCCTTTATTTCGTTTTGGTCACGGCGGATGAGCGGACAAAATGACGAATGCTGCGGCAGGAGCAATAGAAGCGATTTTCTTCTTTAAAAAATTTTTTTTTTAACGATTATTCGATATTGATACGACTTTTTGTAAATATGTATACTAAGTGGTCAGGAGGTAGCCGTTTGCTATGTACAGTTCTCATTTTTTAAAATTGCTGATTATACCACGTGGATGTGGTGATACAGGAAATGTTTGTTTTTTCAAATGGATGATTATGGTATGACTATGATTATGATAATAATGATAATCATTATGATAATGATTTTAAAATCATGATGTTATGATTGACAGGAATGAGATCATGAGGGTTTCAGTGTAAAATGATTGCACCGGCTTAAAGGACAACTTTTGAGCCCTGTAGGATTAATGATGCATTACAAGTAATAGAGTTAAATAAAGTGTCAAAATTTGAGCATGATTGGATTAAAATTGGCTAATATTATGAATTAATTGTCATCCATTGGTAGAACATTTCAGGAGTTTTACGAAATTTTTATTGTCAAGACGTGTAGGTACCAGTCAAGCTGAGATATTTTTTCCCAATTAACTGTTCCATATCTGTCTGATCAATTTTGGCTGACTGTCTCACGAATGAAGGATGAGTTGCCTTTAGTGGTTGCAAAAGTCGAATTTGTGATACAATGACCAGACAAGATTGGAAAAAAAAAATGTCAGATATGACTTGAGGACAGAACAGTGATTCGTCAATTGACATGAGGTGTGGGTCTGAGGTGACGACCAATGATGACAGATCTCAGTCAACAGATAAAACTGTTCTGGCAACATTGGGAAAAGGCTTATGGAGGGAGTCATCTAAAATGATTAATTTGATTTATTGATGAATGTTGATAAATTGATTGAAATTGCATAAATTGATTGATTGATTGATGAAAGTGCGGTTTCGAGAAAGAAGCCTTGATATATTTGTGAGATATTATCAATGTGAAGACAACCTTGGAAATTGAGCAAGGTGGTAAGTCTATATATATATATATGCGGTTACCATTGTGTGATTCCCCCTTCAACAGAACGGGAGATCTGCGGATTCACCCATTTCATACTGACCCATTTGGCTCATCTGCAATACCGATCTGTGAGATTGGGTTGTGCAAAAGCCAGAGGTGAGAGAGATTCTCTGGAAATCACCATTTGCACAGGTGGAGAGATCCTTCCTGGAAGTACGAGTGGAGCTTTATAGGAACAAGCTGGGCAACAATGCATCCAACGCTACTTTGATAAAAGGTGGAACAAACCCTAGTAGATTTTATTTACAGTACATATAGTACAGGTGTGTACAGGTGTATTCCAAAGTGCAGATCCTGGTAATTTACCTGGTACATTGAGTGAATATTGAGTGTTATTCACATACAGGCAGAATGGGGAATGGAGCCTGTAAGAATACACAAGGACAACCAGATATTCCACAAAAAGGTACTTGTGCATATTATATGTATGACCATTATGGTGAAGAGGCTATTAGAGAGGTTGAGAATTGGTATTTGTGGACAAATGGACATGATAAGGAGTTTCCAAGAGATGGTACATTTGAGCGAAGTCGATTGGAGAGACTAGGTCAAGAATTGAAAGCCAGGAAGCAAAAGAATTTAATAGTAGACTGGCTTGCATTCCATTATTGGGATGTTGAATCCAGGAAATGGGAACAGCAAGAACGGATAACGAACCTCGAACTTAAAATAAAAAGAATACAGGATACATTGGAGGAAATAAATGCACAACTGCCCTCGAAAATAGGAATAAAAGTGACAGTTGTCCCATCTGATTCCCATTTGTCTCCCCAAAAAGAACAGCACAGAGAATTTTCTTATGGTTCAGGAGATAACCAAAGATCGCAGTGGCAACCCAGGGATCCAGAGATGCAGCCCACCAATACAAGTGAGCAGGTGGGCAGAGCAGGCAATGACAGAAACCGATGTTACAAGTGTGGAAATATGGGACACTGGAAACGACGGTGTCCATATTCAAATAGGAAGACTAGTTCATAGGACAAACCAAGATCAAGGGTACCAGTGCTTACCGGTACCTCAGATAACGATTAGGCCTTCATTGCTGTAGATCCCAAATGACGACTGTCCTCAACAGATTAAATCATTAGACCAACATGAATAACTGTTGATGCTTCTTGTGTCTGAAAAGTTTTCGGAGCAAGAATGATTTTACTTTTTTGCTTGTTAGCGAATTAATAATTAATTGATAAAATGCCAAAATTGGATATTTTTTTGGAACATGAATTAAAAGATCCAGAATTAGAGTTCATTCTGGAAGCCTCATATTTGCCAATTATAAATGTGGTTTTTGGGAGCATTTTTGGCAAAACAATTTTTTAAAATTTACAAAAGTGTGGAACATTGCTTTGCAAATTTTTTGGAAACCAAGTGACAAGCGTCACATGATAATCAGGTGGGAAATTTGGACTATTGTTTTGCATGATTGATAGGTCAGTGGTCGACTGACATGTTAATGGGTGTGTTGTCAAATTTGGATAAATTATTGTGGGAATCGAAAGGGTAATTTCAATATGACATTATAGGGGTTTTCTAAAAATAAATTTTTTGTCTATTTGTGTATTAGCGTTTCTAAAATTAAAGGACAAATTTTATGAAATTGAAATAAAATTGACACCCATCTTGATCTGTTAATAATGGTTCCAACGCAAACAAATATACATAATGCTTGGGTTTGTGTATGTTTGTGTGTCAATGTTTGTGTTTTTGTTTTTTGTGTGTCAATCTTACAAGATTGTTGAAACCGACAATGTGCTTGTCTGGAAATAGATAGTTTCATGTGGATGGGATCGAATATCCAGAGAATTCGTAAAATAAAATAGAAATATAATTTGATTATGAACATTATCTCTTTTGTCAAGGGAGATGGAATATAAAGATTTGATGTGCTGGGTTACGAGCAGCCATTAATTAATAGTAAAATTGTGAGTAATCTTGGGATTCCATTTTTGATAGAATTTATATGAGAATAACAGCTATTTATGGATATGAGCTTCATAAAAAAATGAGGGAGTACAAAATTAGCCAAATTTGGAAGAGGTCTTACACTGACTTCCCAGAGTACTCTGCTCATGGATTTTTGACATATATAAACTTGAATTTTATCAGCATATAAATTGTGCTGTATGTATGGATGTCTTAGGCATAGATGATATGGGAATATAGTAAAGAAAATCTTGCTGAATTGAACTATTGTGAGTTTTAAAACAGAATGCATTGTGAATCTTAAAACCAAGGGGCAGACATGAACGCGCTGTTACGTTATTTAACCTCAGAACGCGATGTTACGTGTACCTGCAACATATTTGTTAATCTGGCACATCTATATTGGCATACTGGTGTCAGTAGTATTCACTAGTTGCATAGAAATGGATGAGCAACAGTTAAGGGGGCGTAAAACCACTTATTTGGATATTTTCTACAAAAGTAGAGGCTTCAATAAGTGGTAGCTGTACACATGGGATTCACCAAATTAAGTTATGGAGTTTAAACAAAGTCACTGGTAAGCAGAAGGGGAATGGATAGTAAATAAATTCTTCGATGCTGGGTAAATTAAGTGAGATATTACAAAGACTTATAAGAGCTATTGTTCTTCCTTATAGCAGTAGGAGGAAAAAAATTAGATCCAACGTAATGAATCTATAAATGAATGTGATAGGGATATTATCCTCAATTTGTGTTAATTATTTGATTGTGGGTAAAGGAATTAATTTATCGTAGTGGATTGTTAACAGCAGCCTGAAATGTCCTGAGAGTGTGCATCCATGTAATCAGAAATCCCAGATTTGTTTTTAAAAAACAACATTTTGGTAGAGGTCTTATGTGGATGAGCACTTGCTTGGTAGATAAAAAGGTACTGCATGTTGGCAGCCACTTTTGCGGCCATTTAGGCCAAACAAATTGAGAGAAAATTGTAATTAAATACGTAATTTACACATGGCTATTTGAAAAAGGGAATTTATTGAGATGGAAAACATTTTTTGAAGGTTTATTAAAGTGTTATAATATGACATTTGGCAAGGCAAACTATTGGAATGGGGAAAATTAGATCTGGTTATAAAATGAATTTTTGGACCCCTTGAAGTTAATTCTTCGAATAATTGTTTCACTAGTATTTTGAGTTCAAATTGGAAATAGTTTGGTAGAGCTTTGGTTAAAACCTTTGGTTGCGGTATTTTGGAACGAATTGATAAACCATAGGAGATTGATGAGAATACAAACAAATATGGACCCAAGATAGAAAGATTTTATGATGATATGAATAATACCGAGATTAAATGATTGAATCAAGTAATGTTGCAAATGAGTACAGTAGAGTTAAGATGATGGCATAATGAAAATGTTATGAATTGCGTCAGTTTTATCAGATCAGTGAACTCATATCACCACAAGTTACACTGTTAAACAAAAAAAAAGTGAGGAGGACTATGATAATAATACATTATGCATAGTTTGCTTGTTTGCAAGATTTGTTGGGAATTAGATATTCCTGTTTGTGATTTTAATTATATACACTCATTATTAATGCATTTATTTCCTTGGAGTAGTGTTAAAATAACTGCATGCGTTTAATTTTCAAACGATATTGATTTGAAAGCAATTTTAAATGTTATTCTTAGTTTAGTAGTTAAATATATACCTGATTTGAATATTATTTGTGTGACGCATATAAATGAATATAACTTTTTGAATGTTTTAAGGAAAACAACAAATGGTTGAATGTGAAACTGTTATAAGAAATATATGATTAGTTAAAATATGGTGATTTTATGATAAGATGTACCCTATCTGATTCAGTGTGTGTGGAAAGCAGATTCAGATATAGCTGAGTAAAAGGATAAGATCAGATCACATCCCAAAAGGAGTGCTAACGGAATTGGGAAGAAGTTCGAGAAAGAAAATTTGTGGCTAAAATGAAGTTAATCTTGGCATACACCCTCCTTCTCAAAGAATGATGAAGACATTCTCCTTTGTAACTTGGAGATGGATGCTTACCTTCACCAAGGGAAATTTTTGTGACTATTTGTCTGGATCGCACTGCAACATATGGAAGAAAAGGCGATCACTTACTTTTCTTTGAATGCCTCGAACATTCATCACGTCAGCAATTGCAGGACGACGACATTTTACCTGCAACTTCTACGGGAGGCGTTGACATGTGTCATTACTTCACCAACTTCCGGGGAGCCAGCATGGAGCTGCAAGCGAATGGCTGTGCCTTTTCCTCCATAACAGCTGTGCACGATTCTGCTGGTTGCTCCTGGTATGGACCATGGACAACTTGAACGCCATGGTCCCAACATCATTGCGGATGCATCTGGCATCCCTGTTCCACATCTTGCTGGCCAATCAACATCACATCAACACTTGCTCCATACTCATGATGAGTGAGGAGGCAAGTCGACTACAAATGGACGAAGGCCTTGTTCAAATCTACTATGATTCACAGCAAGAGTGGCAAGGATGATACATGCAGAGCAGGGTCAGTTTATGACTCCGCCCAGCTATCACAACAGCGGAAAATCCTACGCGAAATAGTGTAGGTGCTATGAAGACACCAGAAGAAAATGTTTCATACTTGAATTGCAAACACGAGTGATCAGCCTCTTCTTTTCTTTTCAAACAAAAAGTCAATATTTGTTTTGAAGCAAAACGTATTGCCAAATGTTGCAGATGCTTTATTATTTTTAAATGGTGAACTGAAATCGTTGTGGTAAAGGTGAAGGGTTGTATGTTTTATGCAAATGAATTGAATTGCATTATCAATATGGAAAGAGTCAATGAATAAAGAAATGTTTTGTGATAAGATTCTTCCAGGATGACGGTGTATGCCTTAGGAAATTGGATTACCAAGTTTGTGGTTTGAATATTTAATAAGTTGATGTTTAGATTAATGGTTAATAGAAACAAAAAGAAAAAATGAGGGATTGTGGAAGAGTACATAAATATATAAGTCATATTTGTTAGGGTGGTTGGATTGTACTGCAATGTAAAGGATCCTCAGATCATGCAGGGAGGGGGTGCCAGGAGCTTGGAGCAAGCGGTCGGCCATCTGGGGAATGGCCTTGTGACCTTGGACAATGCGGGAGGAGGTGGAATGTTGACTTGGCTCAGAGTTAATTGTTCCAGATGTCCAAATGGCGCCAGGAAGGCTGGCGTTTGGGTGACCTTTGCATTCCACTGGAGCGAGATCGGAGGACAGGGTACTATTTAACCAAGAACTGATCGAGAAACAATGAGTACTGAACGGGGAATCCTCGGAGGAAGCAGGAGCGAGAGAGAGCTGAACGTCGCGTCATGGTTGATTGTCATGTATAACTATATCTTCGTGAAACTGTTCGTTGCAAGAGATTAATAAATTTATATTTAACTTGAGTGAGTCTTATAGAGTTTTTGGCTGAAATGTGTCCAAAAGGTCACAACAAAGTTCTTTGACAGTGGTCATTGTCAGCAATACAGAATAGCCATACAGAATATGGCATTCTAATGTTGATCCTTTGGTCAATCATAATAATAGGTCATTCTAAGAGTCTTTTTGGGATCTTTAAGTGTCTGTATGGCAACTGACAGAACAAAAAGACGAAACATCGTTATCACATAGCTGGTCATATCAGATACAAGTTACATTGTCATATTTGCAAATCATCAGGCATATATTTCAATTCTTGTAATATTTCTCTGGTAGATCCACATGTTGATGGTTTCCCACAAATCTTAAAGCATCATAGCATATCTGATTGCCAGAAATAGTGCTTTAACTACAGAATTAAAGAATGTATCTAGAGGAACAAGAATCATCACTCTGTCCTGTCCTCCATCCCTGACATCTCTTCTGAGATCAACTATTGAACTAGAGAATTTACACGAGTCAATCTATTGTCCTGCAGGGTTGCTACAGTCCTCTGCATCACAACCATAAGCAGGAATGCATCTCAAGTTTTTCATGAAGCAACTACACCGTGCAGAGCCACATTTCGCCTTGCAACCACACGTAATCAATTCCAGACATGCATCTGGTGCAGAAGGAAGTCTCTTCCATATAACTTGAAGGGCACCATCGTCAGCTGCTGTCCATGCCTCTGTGCCAACAGGGTCCTGGGTCTCCATTGATTCCTTGTCAGCCTGTAGCCAGATTTTCGCCTGGTGATTGACTCTAGTGATATGAAGATATAGAGCATCCTTGGTCGGTTGAAGTTTCTCCAGGTCCTTCTTGCCCTTTGTGAAGAGATTGTATCTAACTTTATCAATGTCCTCCTCGCCAGCTGAACCATACAGCTGGCAGACAAACTTCGCAGTTTCAGTATCTGCCCCACCAAGACTGACACCGCTCAGAAGACCAGGCTCTCTTTGAAATGGTTTCCAGCAGGTCTTCTTTCCATATCCAATGAAGGAGGAGGTCATATCGCAACCTGTCAATGCATGAAATCCAATGATGTTATCTTTCACATTTTGTGGCAGGTTATTGGCGATGAGATGTACTGGGTAGCACTGTCTGCTCTTGGCTGTACCTGAAACCATCCATACCTCTGCGGCCTGATCAGCAAGGAAATGTAGCAGCATCACAAGAACATCGGTATATGAACAGATGACATTGACTCTCTTGTCGTCACAGTTTACAGCCTCGTGTGCATGCAGAATCAATCTCGTGTCAGCCTCTTCATTATTGGCATGGAGACAAATGTCATCTCTCCTCGCTGACTTAGCATCTGTCGGATCCGTAAATCCGCCGACTGTCACAAGTTCCCATGGCTGCGGCAATTCACGTCCTCTTTCATCCAGAAATTCAGACAAGAATCTGGCAAGGTCAGCTTTGTTATCATTCGTAGCTATGAACTGGTCCCATACCACAGGGAGTGGCACATGTGGGCCATCAATCACCTTCGTATGGGTGTTTTCTTCCCAACACACTTCTTTCGTGTGAATGCCTTGATAGAGCCATGTGATATGATATCACATGTGACATGTGATATGTGATATCATGTGCCATGATAGAGCAACACTGCCATGTGGTTGAATGACCCGGGTTATCTTGTAGGTCTTGTCTGAGACGTAGAGCATTATGCACCATTTCCTGGAATATACTGCTAAGATGAAGGGATAATGTCAATTCCTCATCGGTGGACTCCTCTTCCGATGAGGCCACATGTTGTTCTGCTGCCTTCGTGAGAGTTTTAGAGATGGGAAACTCTGACTTCTCTCCAGGGTACAAAAGAAGGTATGCTTTCGGGTCTAAAGGCCGAACATAATTTCCCTTATGCCTAATTTTCTGCTGAATATCTTCATAGAAAGTCTTCCTCCTTGATTGGTATTTCAGAGGAACATCTGAACCAGCTTCCTTACTAATGCACTCATATCTGTGCCATACATCCATCATGTCATACACATGGCCACGAGACAATCCTGTAATCAACTCGCAACACAGAGTGCCCATACTCTCATCGTGCTCAAGACCTGATGCAGAAGCAACGTGTTTCTGCTTGTTTTGCCTTTCAAACGCTACCAAACATCGGAGGTGATAACAACCCTCAGTTGCTATCGAATCATTGATACCTGCCAGTCTTACCCTCATAACTGGGTCATTCTGGGCCATTTCAATAATGCATTCGGATTTCCTCATTGTTGTGACTCTATGGGCCTTCTCGTCATCAGCCTTCTGACAAAACATACATGCTTTCCAGTTAATTGGCGCTTGAGAACTACGTCTCTGGATTCGTTCAGTATGTGATTAAGTTGCAGCAACAGGAAGGTTAACAGGACTGACACACGATTCAAGTCGTTTTTTAAGCCTGTTGATCTGGCTCTCGGACGTAAATGTACTGTAACATGCCTTGTGCCATTTCACTTCTTCTGCAAGAAAATTTGCTTCTGACACAATATCCAATCTATCTAGCACATCTAGATTGTTTGTATCATAAAGTTTTCTTCTCTGTGAAGCAACAATGAGAGTTCGGCGTTTTCCTTCGATAGACGGTGTCCACAGATCGACAGTTGTTGCTGTACATTCCTGGCAGAAGAAACAACGTGTGTAGTGCAATTGATTCTGGCTTTTGCGCTTAATCACAGCTACTGGATCCATAATCCTGACCTCTCTTCTGACGAGAAGCTAGTGAAATCTTCAACGAGAAGAGAAAATATCATTGTAAAGACGTTTCCATAAGAACTTGTATGCAACATTCAATGTTATATAGTAAAACAGAGCAACACAAATCTGTGACAACACTGTGTGGCCGCAACTTTGAATTTCCCATGATCCTTTTCTCGCACTGTCAGGCAAATAGTCTTCTGAATAGCCCAATAGTGTAATCTACATACTTGATTAGTTTAATGTTCTTGCTTTGGGGAGTTTATGGGTTACAGAAAGACATGTTGTACATTACTCCACACCAGAGACAGGTTTGGTGGCCATTTAATGGACGCCATATTGAATTTTCCCATGATGCTTTTCACCTATGCATATGCAAATGACCTTAAAATAAGCCCAATACAATGCGTTATCTAGTGCCAAAGATTGAACACACAGGTGTGTTCTATTCATGAGTTATTGCAAAATTTAGATACATTGTCCTTATTTGACCCCACGTGACCTTTGTGACCTCAGAAATGACCTTAAAAGTCAAATTTGACAATGTCATCCGGGCACTTTCTAATCCCCATGCCATGTAGAGCAGATTGAACATGGATGACTGCTTTTAACACGCCATGCCATCAAAACTTTTTCTAGCGCTCTTTTAGCGAGGTGGCTGGTCCACTACATCTCCCCTTCCTGTTCAGGCTGGAGTTCCCCAAGGCAGTGTTCTGGGCCCTGTGCTTTTACTGGTCTTTATCAATGATCTCTCCGACTCTCTGGAAAATCCTCTCTGTCTCTTTGCTGATGACTCCACTCTCTGCCGCTCCATTCATCTTCCCTCAGATCGGCAGTCTGCAGCCTCCTCATTCTCTGAAGACCTGGACAAAATCACAGACTGGTCAAACAAGTGGAACATGTCTTTCAATCCTGACAAATCTCACACTCTTACTATGTCTCTCCGAAAAGACCGACTGGACAACCCTCCCATCTCTTTTCTCAACAATCCCCTCCAAGAAGTTCTGTCGCTCAAGCTTTTGGGTCTCACTATCTGCCATGATCTTTCTTGGGAAAACCACATTTCCAAGCTGGCCTCCAAAGCCAATCGCTGACTGGGCATCCTCCGTCGTGCGAAGTCCTTCCTTGGCACACCTGACCTCCTCACCACATACAAGGCTTTCATCCGCAGCTCAATGGAATACTGTTCTCCTCTATGGGCCGGTGCTTCTGCCTCACACATAGCTCGGCTTCACGCTGTTGAAACCAAAGCTTTCAGAATCATTGGAATCTCCCGCGATGAAGCTATCTCCGAGGGCCTTTCACTCACTCACCGCAGGCAGGTAAGTGGTCTTTCTGTCTTCTACCGACTCCTCTCTGGCCTTGCTCCCCCAGCTCTCTCTATGCTTTGTCCCACAAATATTCCTACAGGTCGCACAAGATCTGCCAGCAACCCTCTGATGGTTAAACTGCCGAAATCAAGGCTTTCTGCTCACCTTCACTCTTTCATTCCTCTTTTCTCCCGCCTCTGGAACAAACTCCCACACTCCCTTCAATCCCACTCCTCCCTCCAGGTCTTTAAAACAGCTGTTCACCACCATCTCTTATCTTCCCCCATCCAAAACCTTGATCTTTTCTACCCCCGCTAATTCACCCCAGATCCACTTTTTTTGAAATTCCAACTTCTTTCCTGGAAGTCCTTGCAGTGTCCATATGTTTTATACCTCTCCCACCCCCTCTTCCCATGCCTCCCCCCCCCCCCCCCCAAAGCCCTCTCCCTCCCACAGATCTCTCGATGTCCCTGCTCTCAAATGTTTTGTTTGTGTCCTTCCCCCTCTCTCCCCATCTTGTCTACTGCTCCCCATGTTATATGTTTTATGTGTCGGTTTGTCTTTTTGTGTGATTAATGTTAGCTTTTTCACGAGCCTCGATCTTGAAAAAAATAATAATTGTGTGTAGTTTCTGAGAACAGAGGAAATGCCTACTTTGGGGGGCTCAAACCCCCGTAGACTTTTAATACCGTGAACAAACCTTGGTACAACATGGGTGATGAAGGTTATGGTCAAGTGTCAAGAGTGGGCATCCTCCGTCGTGCAAAGTCCTTCCTTGGCACACATGAACTCTTGTCCACCCACAAGGCTTTCATCCACAGCTTGATGGAGTACTGCTCTCCCCTCTGGGCTGGCTCGCCTGTCTGACATCTTGCTCAGCTTGACGCTGTGGAAACCAAGGCTTTCAAGATCATTGGAATATCTCGCGACGAAGCTGAGTCTCTTGGCCTATCACTTTGCCATCGCCAACAGGTCAGTGGTCTCTGTCTTCTCCCACCTCATTTCTGTGGTCTTGCACCCTCTGCTGTTTCCATGCATTGTCCCCCACCCACCACCAGGTTTCTGCACACATTGCACATCACCTTCAAACACAACATGACACAAATGCACTGACGCATAAGCCAAGCTCCAACTTCTCCCCACCAATCGGCCAGCGCGCTTGCTTTACATCTCTTTTCATTAAGAATTGCAATTTCTTTTTATTTGATATTGGCATAACACATGTTACAATATTGTGGCAGAGCAAATTTCAGGGCATTTGACAAGGGGTATGCAATTGGATAAAAATCAAAAAAAATGTTACACACAGGAACAAATCTCTCCTATATATATATACATACATATTTTCAGGATTTTACAAATATAATGTAACATTTTGGAATATATATGCATCCCAAGATACCATATGCTGTTGCAATAACTGCAACTATTTTTGCAGCTACGGCTAGTTTTCCCTGAGTGCTGTTGTAGGCAGGTATGAAGTCCAGGTATACCAGGAAACAAAACAAGATACTGAAGGTTATGAACTTTGGTTCACTGGAAGATGGGAGAAGTTTACGTGCCTTCAGAGCCACATACAAGCTGAGAAACGTTATCAGGCCCAGGTAGGACAAGGAACAAGATACCCAAATGTTGGACATTCTTACACATTCCAGAATGACAGAACCTGGGCTGGAAATTTCATCTTTTGCAGGTTTTGTGCTCCAAAACAAAACCCAAGCCACACACAAAACCGCCTGTGGTAATGCACAGGCACAACAAAAAATATTTGACTGATTAGCAATGGATGCTATCATTTGACCAGACAATATATCTGCAACAATAGAAGGAAATGATAAAAGATTTTGCACACTGTCCGACTTGTATATCATTTTCAAATTGAACACACACATATACAGGGGGTCCTCGCTATACGTTCCATCAAAGTTGTGATGTGTTCTTAGTTTACATATTTTTTGTAACACAACTCAACAAGCCGAGTAGATTAATAGTGGATTGTTACAGTGTTCACTTTTTGGGGTTTTTTATTTTTTATATTTATATTTGTACACAAAATCGAGGCCCTTGTGTGAGAACTAAAAAAAAAAATTCTCCGAAATAAGCTCATATAGTTGGTCCCGGTGTCCGGCCTTCCGTTCGTTAACATTTGGCTAAAACATCTTCTCCTCACAAACTACCCGAACGATATGAACCAAATTTGGTACGATGGATCAGGACAGCAATGTCTAACAGGGTTGTGCTCCCCATCTGGATTCATCCCCTATAGCATGAGTTAAAAGGGTATTTTTTCTCATATTGTTCAGTTTTTCTTGTTCTTCGTTTTTTTTGTTATTTTTGTTGTTTAGTTTTTCTCGTGTTGTTTTTTTTTTTTTTTGTTATTTAGTTTTTCTTGTGTTTTAAATGTATTTTTTTTTCTTGTGTTGTTAATTTTTTTTTAATTGTTTAGTTTCCATCAGGGCAGTAAGGTCACCCTACCTGATGGGGGGAATAACCATCAGTCCCCCACAGGGCTACTTTTTTATTATTATTATCCGTTCTTCACCTGGTTTAAGTCAGAATGTTAAGGAGTTAGTTGGCTGTGTGCATTTGCAGATGCTGAGCATGATGGGGGGAGGGGAGAGCAGCAGGTCATTGCACATAACCATCCGAGTGCACACCCCATGCCAAACTTAACCCTGGGTCCAAGGGTGTGGTCTGTAAATTTGTAAATTGAAACAAACACACACACACAAACAGGCAGGATGCCCCCAACACCTTGCGCCCCCCCCCACCCCCCTGCCCAGCTCTACTGGGTCGCCACTGTACAGTGGCGGGCATATAGCGGGAAGGATCATTCATTTGACATCTCAAATACCAAATTCCATAATGATCTAATGAGCCTTTCTTGTTCTGTTGCAGATTTTGTGAAGGGATGTCGTGGTCGGGTGATTCCGAGAAGAAAAGGTGGATATGCCGCATCATGGCTATCGTGTTCCGAGTCGCCAGGGATCAGACGCCGGGAACCATATCCCGATCCTGGGTTGCCAAGTACCTGAACAGGTCTGAGGACTTCGTCAAACGCAATTGGAACCGTGATCCCTTCGATTGCGAGATGGACAGCCGGCCCGAACAGACAGCACAATGTTTGTCTCAGGAAAGCAGGGATATCATCATTGAGTCGCTTGCCAAGGAGAAGAAAATCATTCGAGGGCTCCAAAAGGAGATTGAACGGGTTCGAGGGAAGAAGAAGAGTTTATCAAGTATCCACAGGTTCCTTCAGTCCATTGGCGCAAAGGCTTTTCACCAAATTCCAGCGCCGAAGCTGACGGAGAAGAACGTCGTGGATCGAATGTGGTTTTGTGAGTTTTTGAGCGAGTGGACCTCTGATGATTTTCTTTTCCTGGCCCCTTCTGATGAATTTTTCATTTATGAGGCTCGACATCCCAACTTCCAGAACGACAGAATTTGGGCTCTTCACAATGATGACATTCCACAAGAACTCAAGATTCGAGAGAAATCGAAGACAGCACGGTGCGTTGGCGTCTTCTTGATGTTCACAGCGAAAAGGTTGATGTGGGTCATCAAAGAGCAAGGACAATCATGGGACGGCAAATACCTCCGAGACGTTGTGCTGACCCGCCATGTTATTCCGTTCTTACGGAACCCAGAAAACGTCCTCAGCATCAAGGAGACACGTTTCTGCACGACCGAGCCCCGTGCATGAGCGCACTGGCGACCCAGAATCTTCTGAAGGCGAACAAGGTCGATTTTTTCGGAAACGATGAGTGGCCGGGAGCATCGCCTGACCTCAACGCCTGTGAACATTTGGGGCGATACTCAAGGACAGAGTTGAACAACACCTCCAGAACACCAGGGAAGAGCTTCTCACTGCTTTGACTAACGTCCTCGAAGAAATGGAGTTCAATCGTGACTTGGTTGTGTCTCTCTTGGAATCCTACCCCACGCGTTTGGAGGCAGTTCGGTCAGCGGCAGTGGGCACACCAAATATTGAAGCAAAGCTTTGAAACTGTGCACATGAGATGTCGAATAATAAAGCTTTTTTCCCCTATTCGTAGTTTCTCCCTACCTCTCCTACGTTGGGCTGGGCAGGGGGGGAGGGGGGCTAAGGTGTTGGGACACCCTGTATATATAATTTCAAAACACACCTGGTCACAAGTGTGCCTCACTGACCAGGCCCTCAGTCGAGGTCATCAGCGTCATCCCGTTTCGACCCTTCAACCTCGATAAAGTCAGCTAAGGTGGGCCAGCAGGGGCACATATGCCTCCACATGCAGCAGCTACACCCAGATGCATACATAACCCACCCCCAGCCAGTGAGAACACGGACTACAACAACAAAACTGACTCCACTCCCAGAATTAACAGCCCCTCATCCACTCACTCACACACCAAACAAAAAAACAAAAAAAACAACCGACCACCACCCTTACAACATGCACCACTCAAACAAAAACACATTCATGCAACACCACACCCAATCCTGCAACACCCACACCCAATCCTGCAACACACACACTCACTCCTGCAACACACACACACAAACACACACACACATCTCGTTTTCACCCCTCAGCCCCAATTGGGCTATGGGGTATTGTCGTCCGGCGGGCGTCCGGGTGTCTGTCAACTTTTGGTTTCCGTCAATTTCAAGATGAACGGCTTGTCCGATTAAATCCATTTTTGCAGTGTGTGTTGAGGTTGAGTAGAGGAGGTTCCTTTCGAAAATGGGCATGCTGCGATTTTCAATATGGCTGCCATGGCAGCCATCTTCAAATTGGTTTCCGTCAATTTCGAGCAGATGGCTTGTTCAATGAAATCCATGTTTGCAATGTGTGTTGGGGTTGAGTAGAGGAAGGTGCCTTTCGAAAATGGGTGCGCTGAGATTTTCAATATGGCCGCCACGGCAGCCATCTTGAAATTGGTTTTGGTCAATTTCGAGCAGAACGGCTTGTCGGATTAAATCCATTTTTGCAGTGTGTGTTGGGGTTGAGTAGAGGAAGGTTCTTTGACACGCTGTGATTTTCTATATGGCCGCCACGGCAGCCATCTTGAAATTGGTTTCCACCATGCATGGCCTGAGGGGTTACGCCCGCTTTACGGTGCTATTTATTTCATTTCCGTTCCTCACAATTCGATCTCTCTCTTAATCACAGACACGTACATGCATACACACACATACATACATACACACACATATATACACATATATACACACATACACACACACATCTCGTTTTTTCAATTCTGTTCCTCACAATTCTTTCTATCTCTTTCACTCACACACACACACACACACACACACACACACACACACACACACACACACACACACACACACACACACACACACACACACACACACACACTTAATTAATTGTACAGTATCGGTTGTTCCTAAACTTAAATATAAATAATTGAAAGAATTGCTGTAAATGATGTTAATTTCACAACATCCCATATTCAACTTTATTTAAATTGTAAACCTCAAACATAGTTCCTCCACCTAAAGCCAGAACGTTAACCCGTAAAGGTGGGTTTTCACGGGACACGCGAACGGTTCGCGAAGGATGCGAATGTCGAAAAAATGGCAAAGTCCAACATTCGTATTTTAGGCTCCAAAAGTTCGCCAAACATGCGCTGGGGTTCGGAAGCGTCGTCAGTTGTTCGCAGGAGTCGTTTTTTGTTCGGCGGGTATTTCACAAATGTTTTTCAAAAATGTTTGAAATACCCGCCGAACAAAAAACGACTCCTGCGAACAATTGACGACGCTTACGAACCCCCGCGCATGTTTGGCGAACTTTTGGAGCCTAAAATACGAATGTTGGACTTTGCCATTTTTTCGACATTCGCATCCTTCGCGAACCGTTCACGTGTCCCGTGAAAACCCACCTTAAGCAATTGACTACTTCCCCGACTGCATGGATCATCAGCTGGGCACCGTTCTTCCTCGAGGTTTCGATCCTTTCACCCCAGGACCTCTCCAAACGGCAGATCCACAAGCTCGATCATGGATCCACATCAGTTGATGGTCAATCAGTAGATCCACAACCTCAGTTGGATCCACAACCTCAAACAACGTCACCTTTGCCCAGCTTCCCCCGGAGGGCCTCGTGCAGGGGGCGCAGGAGCTGGGCGATGTGGGGCAGGAAACGGTGGTAAAAGTTTACCATGCCTAGGAACTCCTGGAGCCCCCTGATCGTGCGGGGGCACGGAAACCTCTTGACTCACACAGTCCATGCAGTCAGTCAACCCATCAATGCAGCATTACTTATTCCAACTTTACTCACAACAGGATTTAATGTATTATTGTGGCGGACACAAAAGCCCACTGGCGTGGTGACATCATTCCACGCACCAAGTGGGCGGTGGCCACGCCCGAGGGGTAGGCGTGGCCTCATGGATACACCGGGCGACCAGCCCGGAGCATTTCAGTGTTACAGTGTAGTCTTACAATAAAGACGTTTATATGTTACCGCTTGTCCGCTTCCTCCTTGCTCACAAGCAGCGCGCGTAACGCCGCGCTTTACTGGTGACCCTCGACGTTGGATCTGCCGTAGCGATCCTTCTGAACACGACGCCATTGCAATGGCCAACGACAAGGCAATGGCGATTAAACTTCCCGAATTTTGTGAGGCCCAGGCCGAAGTCTGGTTCGTTCAAGCCGAAGCCCAATTTCAGCTTCGGCGCCTCACCAACGACGACCTGCGCTACTGCCATGTCGTCGCCTCCCTCGGGCCCGGCACGGCCGCTCGAGTGGTGTCCGTCCTTCGCCACCCACCGGACGGCCACAAGTACAAGGCACTCAAGCGGCTACTCCTAGCCACGTTCGGCCTCACGGACGATGCACGGGCCGACCGCCTCCTGGATCTCCCCGAGCTCGGTGAGACGCGCCCGTCGGTCCGAATGGACCATATGCTGTCACTGTTGGGCGACGAAGCCCCCGGTTCGCTATTCCGGGCGCTTTTCCGGCGCCAACTTCCAGCGCAGGTTCGCCTCGCGTTGGCCGGGACCGAGCTAACGGAACCCCGAGCATTGGCCGCCAAGGCGGACAGGTACTTCGCCGCTTCGGACACGCGGGCGAGCATCGGCGTGGCCATCACGGCCCTCGACGCTGATGTTCAGCAGCATGTTCCACAGCATCAGCTTCTACAGCGCGCTGATGTTCAGCAGCATGTTCCACAGCATCAGCTTCTACAGCGCGCTGATGTTCAGCACCATGCTGATACGCACCTCGTGAACGCCGCCACGCCCCGCCCACCGCTGCGGCGAAAACCGCCACCGCGGGGAAACCCGCCAACTCCACCGGCCTGGCGGAGCCAGCCGCGCTCCTCCAGCTCCACCACCTGGTGCTGGTTCCACGCCAAGTTCGGCCACGAAGCTCGGCGGTGTCATCCGCCGTGCTCCTTCAACGGGTCGGGAAACGCCCGGGCCGGCGCTCAATAGTGGCGATGAGCGCCGGCCGTTCGAGCAGCCTGCTGTTCATAATGGACACCTTCTCCGGGCGCCGTTACCTGTGCGACACGGGAGCGCAGGTGAGTGTCATTCCCGCCGGCACGTCAGACAAGCACGCCGCGGGTGGGGGCCCCGCGCTGCTTGCCGCGAACGGGACGCCCATCCGTACGTACGGAAAACGCTGCCTCTCTCTGCGGTTTGGAGGGCAGGTTTTCCGATGGACGTTCGTCACTGCCGACGTGCCCATGGCACTGCTTGGCGCGGACTTCCTGTGTGCTAATGGGCTCCTGGTCGACGTCAAGCACAGACGGCTTGTCCAGGCCGAGACGTTCAGCTCGCTCGCTTGTGCGTTGCCCAGCTCAACGAGCGGCTTGCCAAGCGGCTTGCCGAATGATTCGGTTCCGGCCACGTTGGTCTGTACGCTTCCGGCAGCGGACGCATTCACCCGCCTCCTCGCCGGCTTCCCGGCCCTCACGCGGCCCACCTTCTCGGCGGGGGCCGTCAAGCACGGGGTGGCCCATCACATCCCCACCGTCGGGCCACCGGTCTACGCCCGGGCACGCCGCCTCGAGCCGACGAAGCTGGCGGTGGCAAAAGCGACGTTCGCTACCCTGGAGCGACTCGGCATCGTTCGGCGCTCAGAGAGCGCTTGGGCGTCGCCGCTGCACATCGTGCCAAAGCCCGGCGGGGGATGGCGACCGTGCGGAGACTATCGCCATCTCAATGACGCCACGACTCCCGACCGCTACCCCGTCCCCCACATTCAGGACTTTTCCGCCCGTTTGGCGGGCAGGTCCTTCTTCTCGAAGGTGGACCTCATACGCGGCTACCATCAGGTCCCCGTCAGGCTGGAGGACGTCCCGAAGACGGCGGTCATCACGCCATTCGGACTCTTCGAGTTCCTGCGCATGCCCTTCGGTCTAAAGAATGCGGCTCAGGCGTTCCAGCGACTGATGGACAGCGTCCTGCGCGACTTGGATTTTGTCTATGTCTACCTGGACGATATCCTCGTCGCCAGCGCGTCCCGCGAAGAGCACCTACACCACCTCCGCACACTCTTTGAACGCCTGGGCCAGCATGGCCTGATTGTGAACCCCGCAAAGTGCCGGTTCGGCGCCGCCACAATCGATTTTCTGGGGCACCGTGTCACCAGGCACGGAGCCGTCCCCCTGCCGGCCAAGGTGGAGGCGGTGAAGGGGTTTCCGCGCCCCCGCACGATCAGAGGGCTGCAGGAGTTCCTGGGCATGGTGAACTTTTACCATCGGTTCCTGCCCCGTATCGCCCAGCTCCTGCGCCCCCTGCACGAAGCTCTCCGAGGTAAGCCGGGCAAAGGCGACGTTACCTGGACTGAGCAGATGGACACGGCGTTCACGGGCGCGAAGCTCGCCTTGGCTAACGCCACCATGCTCGCGCACCCGGCGCCCGATGCACCGATCGCCCTCACCACCGATGCCTCGGACTACGCGGTGGGCGCGGTGCACGAGCAATGGGTGCGTGGAGCTTGGCAACCGCTGGCGTTCTTTAGCCGGCAGCTTCGCCCGCCCGAACGCCGTTACAGTACCTTCGACCGCGAGTTGCTCGGACTTCACTTGGCGGTCAGGCACTTCCGCCATCTGCTCGAGGGCCGGGCGTTCACTGCCTTCGTCGACCACAAGCCGCTGATCTTCGCGATGGGCAAGGTCACCGAGCCATGGTCGGCCCGGCAGCAGCGTCACCTCTCGGCCGTGTCCGAGTACACGACGGACATCCAGCATGTCGCGGGGAAGGACAACCCGGTGGCAGATTGCCTTTCCCAGGCCGTCGCCCACGCAGTCCACCTCGGCATCGACGATGCCCGGATGGCAGCGGACCAGGCCGCTGACCCCGACGTCCAGGCCTTGCGGACCGCCGTCACGGTCCTCCGCGTCACCGAGGTGCCGTTCGACGGCGCGGGCGTGGCCCTCTTGTGCGACGTCTCCCTCGGGCGTCCTCGCCCCATCGTGCCCGCGGGCTGGCAGCGCCAGGTGTTTGACGCCATCCACGGCCTGTCCCACCCGGGCGCGAGGGCCTCCCAAAGGCTGATCGCCGACAAGTTCGTCTGGCATGGCCTCCGGAAGGCCGTCCGCGGCTGGGCCAGGACGTGCCTCGCGTGCCAGCGCGCCAAGGTGCACCGGCACACCCAGGCCCCGTTGGCCCCGTTCACGGTGCCGGAACGCCGGTTTGACCACGTCCACGTGGACCTGGTGGGACCTCTGCCCCCCTCGCGGGGTTTCACCTACGTCCTCACCATGGTGGACCGCACCACCCGGTGGCCGGAGGCCGTGCCCTTGGCGTCGACAACGGCGGCCGATGTCGCGCAGGCTTTCATCGCCACCTGGGTCGCCCGGTTCGGCGCCCCCTCAGACATCTCATCCGACCGCGGCCCCCAGTTCACCTCGGAGCTCTGGGGGGCGGTTGCGCAGGGGCTCGGGGTCCGGCTGCACCGAACCACGGCCTACCACCCCCAGGCTAACGGCCTGTGTGAGCGATTTCACCGCTCATTGAAGGCCGCGCTCCGGGCCACCCTCCGCGACGGCGGCTGGGTCGACAGGCTCCCCTGGGTCCTGCTGGGCCTCCGGACGGCGCCCAAGGAGGACCTGCGCGCATCCGCGGCGGAGTTGGTCTTCGGGCAACCGCTGCGGGTGCCGGGCGAGTTCCTCCCCGACTCCACAGCACCATGGTCCGCGGCACAGCAGCGCTCCGCTCTGCAAGAGACCGCCCAGAGGTTCGCCCCGGTGCCAACGGCATGCCACGGGCACCCACCGACGCACGTCGCCCCGGAGCTTCGCACGGCGGAGTACGTCTTCGTCCGCCACGATGCCCATCGGACACCACTGCGGCCCCCGTACGACGGGCCTTTCCGCGTGCTGGAGACCGGGGCGAAGCACTTCACCCTGGACATCGGCGGTACTCCTGACCGCGTTTCGGTAGACCGCCTCAAGCCGGCCCACCTCGATGTGGACCATCCACCGCCAGTGGCCCGACCCCCACGTCAGGGCCGCCCTCCTGCGGGTGGACCCCCGGCACCGCCCAGCCCCGCCGCCACGCCGCCCCCCGGTCCTGCACCCATCCCAGGGGCAGCCAGGGGCATCCCACCTGGCATCCCTGCACCCCGGACGCCGCCGATCGCCAGGGGGCGCTTCGGCCGGGTCATTCGTCTGCCCCGCAAACTGGCCCTCCAGGTGCGTGGGAATTCTTGGGGGGGCGCGTGTGGCGGACACAAAAGCCCACTGGCGTGGTGACATCATTCCACGCACCAAGTGGGCGGTGGCCACGCCCGAGGGGTAGGCGTGGCCTCATGGATACACCGGGCGACCAGCCCGGAGCATTTCAGTGTTACAGTGTAGTCTTACAATAAAGACGTTTATATGTTACCGCTTGTCCGCTTCCTCCTTGCTCACAAGCAGCGCGCGTAACGCCGCGCTTTATTATCATATATTTATAACTTTCCTTACACACTCGATAATATGATAATATCATTAAATCATGCACATCTTACCTTAAATAAACCATATCTACCAACCAGCACGACCACACCACCTACCTCTCGATCAAACTGCACTTCGAATGTTCAAACTGTCATTTATAACGGTTTTTTGCATGCTGTCGTATCCTAGCAACCACTGATTCCTTGCAACATTGATTTGTAGAATATTTAATTATTATATTGTATTGTATTTACATAAAGATCTCATGAATAATATTATTACGATTCTATTGTATTTTACTAATTCGATTTGGTGCCTTTTTGTGATTTTAAAGAAAACTTGTTTTAATCTACCAACTGTAGCCCCCTGTGCTAGCATACGTCTGACTAGTTGTTGTAATTTATTGACCAGTTCAGAGCTGTGTGTGGTTGCTCTCACAGTCCTAATTATTTCACCTGCAACCATTCCATAAAATAGCTTTTTGGGAATGTTGCTGTCTACGAAAGGCATTCGGACAATGTGGAATGGAAAAGCATCTCGTTTATCAAATAATTTGGTGTAAAATTTATTCTTATGGATATCAATTTGTAATTCCAAAAAGGAAACTGAAGTGGAAGTTTGGTTTTCCTTTTTTAATTCAAGTTCTTTTGGATATATATCATCATGAAGCTGATCAAATATAAATCCATCATTAATTGCCAACAAATCATCAATGAACCTGAAGATGTTTCCACTTCTTCGTGCAGTTGTTAATTTATTCCTGCACATGTTCTGGACCCAATCAAACTCGTACATGTGCAGAAACAAATTTGCAAAGAAAGGGGCCAGATCTGAACCCATGGGTATGCCCACTGTCTGCTGGAGTATCTTGTTGCCAAATGTAAAGAAACTGTTGTTTAGCAGAAATCGAATACTTTCTTTGAGTTTACTTTTTGAAAAACTGCATGAATATTGATTAATCCTTTACAGACCAGTGTGCTCTATTTTGATATACATTAATGTATACTTTATTACCTCCTGCAAATGCTTTATCTATTGCTCTGTCCAATGCGGTTACTAGCTTGTCATGTGGAATGTTTGTGTACAATGTGGAGAAATCAAAAGTTGAAAGACATTTTGCCGTACCCTCGTTGTAAATGTTATGGATACTGTCGATTACCGGTTTGGAATTGTCAATGATCCAGAATTTCTTAACACCAGAATAAAACTTCACTTTGTCCTGGTAGTTTTTAAAGCATTTATAGATTACTTTTTCTTACACTTTTACATCCTACAGTACTTACTTTTTCCACATGTGAAATTTGCATTTATGTTTATATAAATTATACAATGGACTACAAAATGTAAATGTTTCATGATATTTGTTATATTATATCACCTTTATCTATCAATATTGTTGAAATGAAGATCAAATAGCTGTATGTTGAAATATGTTGAAAAAGTCAAAACTTTACATGGGGTGTACTTACTTTTTCACGTGACTGTATGTATATATATATATATATATATATATATATATATATATATATATATATATATATATATATATATATATACAGTGAAACCTTGACTTACGAGTGCACCAACTTACGAGTTTTCCGAGATACGAGCCGCCGCTCGGTCGATTTTTTGCTTTGTAATGCGAGCCGAGATCTGAGTTACGAGCGAGCGAGCTTGGATATAAAACACGTAATAGTCGAAAAACATGAGCGAGGTGTGCGTGTTGTCGACTTGGCGAGGCAGTACGATCGTAGTACTTCTACGATATGTACGATTTTGAAGCAGAAGGAGTCGATAAAGGCTATAACGCCAGCCAAGGGCGTTAAGATTATTTCAAAGCTCCGGACCTCTGTCCATGAAGAGATGGAGAAGTTGTTGTTTGTGTGGTTGACGGAGAAGCAGCTCGCAGGAGATACCGTGACCGAGAGCATCATCTGTGAGAAGGCACGAGACATTTACGGGGATTTGGTGCAGCAGACGGCGGGAACATCAACGGACGAGGCATCAGAAGAGTCATTCAAAGCCAGTCGGGGATGGTTTGATAATTTTAAGAAGAGGACCGGCATTCACTCCGTCGTCAGGCATGGTGAGGCAGCAAGCTCGGATGTGAAGGCAGCTGAAGATTTTATTGTAACTTTTGCCGAACTGATAGAAGCCGAAGGATACATCCCCCAGCAAATCTTCAACTGTGACGAGACAGGGCTCTTCTGGAAAAAGATGCCAAGGAGGACGTATATAACGGCAGAGGAGAAGAGCATGCCAGGCCACAACTTGTTCAGAGTGCCGGCGATAGCTCGCCTTCTCTTTGTGGAAGACACGGTGAGATCCTTAACATCCAACAACTAATGGGACGCAAACGGGGCGCCCAGTTTAGCGGTACACACATTGATGAATCACCCTGCCTGTGAAACACCGACATGACAGGTTATAGCTGGGTCGGGATTCAAACCCAGGCTGGACAGTTTAGAGTCAAGTGTGCGTACCTCCAGTCCAGGCCATCCTGCCAACTTGTATGCTGCATACAGGTGAAATATAAAGCGCGAGATATTTTTATATATACTGTATATTTCAAAAAAAATTGGTGTGGTTTTTGGGGGGCTGGAACAGATTAATAGCATTTCAATTCATTTTAATGGGGAAATTTAATTTGAGAAACGAGCAAATTGAGTTACGAGCTCGGTCACAGAACGAATTAAACTCGTGAGTCAAGGTTTCACTGTATATATATATATATGTATATAAATATATTGTCGTGTGCCCGCCTTTGATTAAAATCAGACGGTCACGGAAGCTGATTGCGAAGGCCTTAGCTCTCGAGGTGAAAACTCAATGGCGGAAAGCTACACAAAATTGCGTGGGATGGAGGGGTGGCGCAAGATCCCTGCAGTCTTACCTGTTAAATAAACCACATGGAAACTGCGTTCAGATATATACAGAAAAATAATACAAGGGTTTATTCACAAGGATAGCGGGACAAGAAAAGCATGCGCCAGTAATAAATGTCCTAATCGGGATGACCCCACACGACAGATTTCGGATACAGACGAGGGAAAGAATTACGAAAAATAAAACGTTCGTTATGTTCGGGGAATGTGGGGTGTGGCCTTATCTGTTCGTCGTCTGGCCCACACGTGGCTCCAAGCTCCGGCGCAAAGAAACCCTTCGTCTGCTAGCATGATTTGCCAGGCCCCGATGCAACTCGCTCCGCTGCACACCACGAGGTCCCGCCCGCTCAGCACCAACACTCACTCCCTGCACCAACAGCACCGCGAAGGGCCGAGCACCGCTCCAAGCACCACTCCACACCAAGAGTGAACCGTCAGCACGAAGAAGAGAAGCGCAGAGACCAAAAGACGTCGTGCAGCATCAAGAGACCAGCGAAGAAGAATGGGCCAAAAGGGAGAGAGGGCCACAGGAGAGCAAATGTGACTGCACGCTATGAAAACCGCATAGCCAAGAGAGCAGAGAGCCAAAATGCCGTCCAGTGCGCCATTTTATGACCTTCGTCGTCTCTCCTCCAATGTTCTCCTTTGCTGGCACCCTCTCATTGGCCGAGTCCTCCCGCACTGCTGGTGCTCGCCCCTCCCCCTGCCCAATCAACATTCCTCCTGGGCGTGGCTCCCAGCCTTGCCACGAGGCTGGATGCTAGGCCAGCTGGTGGTGTGGCTGGCTGTGGCCCCATCAGCGGTGCCCCGTCCTGGCTTTCTGCCTGTTTTCCAAAGTCGTTGTGGTAAGGGAGGGGAACTAATTAATGTGTGCACTAAGGACCTATCTAAGTGTTTATAGGAGTGCGTTGCCATAAGGGACAAAGGAATGATTTCCAGGTCTGACACACAGGGGTTTATCTTAGTCCCTACACTATTTAACACACGAACATCCTTGTATGTTCACAGGTATACTCTTATCCCGACAAACCGCCGAAAGCACAGAACTTTAGGACTGGACTCTCGCGAGATCTTGGAGACGGCGGCAGGGATTTTCGAAGCTCCACACGGTCTCCACGTTTTTCGAAGTTAAGTCTGTTCACAATTGTATTTTGTCGAAACTGTATTTATCTTTCGGTGTGTGAAGTTATTGTGTGCAACTTTGGTTGTTTCTCGGTGTTTATCTTTCATAAATTGATCGTCTGTTTGCCGTGTCGTGTCTTGAGGCCTTGTACAGTGTGCACTGTACAACCTTGAGGCTTTGTTTTTTATCTCAGCGGTCCGTCTTTTGTGATCCAATAACTTTCGTTCTCTGTATTCCCAGGCTTTTCACCCATAGCCTACCTACTTCCTTGTGTAAATCTCAACTCAAAAAAAAAAAAAAAAAAAAAAAAAAAAAACATTTTCCTTCTCTGTTATCATTCGTTTATTCATTCTTATTCGTTCGTTCGTTCTTCGACCACGTGTTTCTCCCCCATTTCCCCAGATAGTTTTCACTCATTAACCTTCAATGTTTACACTTTCCCCTCAAGTTATGTATTCCGTCATATTTTATAACACCTTTTTCTTCTTCTTCTTTAAAAGGCTGCTTTCGACTTGCTCACCAAATCAATTCATCCCAAAAAAAATATCCATCTCCTATAGTGCCTTTTTTCTACATTCCCTAAACTCTCCTGCACTCCATCCTCCATCCAGCGTCCTTAAACGTATTTTTAACTCGAAGGTCACAAGCAACTCATTTTGCAATAAATGTTCGTTTCCCATAAATCGTACACTTTCAAAAATCCAATCTCACCCCTCCCCTCCAAATCTTCCCCATAACCCCTCCCCTCCAAATCTTCCCCATCACCCCTCCCCTCCAAATCTTCCCCATCACCCATCCCTTTCAAATCTCCCCCCTTGCCCCCTCCCTCCTAAACGACCCCCTCACCCCTCCCCGCCAAGACGCCCCCTCGCCCCTCCCCTCCTAGACTCCTGCCTCACCCCTCCCCTCCAAATCTCCCCCATATCCCATCCCTTTCAAATCCCTCCCCTTGCCCCTTCCCTCCCAAACTTCCCCCTCACCCCTCCCCTTCAAATCTCCCCACCCTCATTGCTTCTCAATTTCCCCCCTCTCACTCCCCCTCCTCAAAGCGTCCTCCCCGCTTCTTCCCCCTTCAAACTCACACCTCCATCTCCCCCAACCTTCTGCCTCGCTCTTCCCCCTCCTCAAATAACACCTCATTGTGGCTCACCCAATCACCATCAAACCTTTTGTCCGCCCCATCCTTCCCTTTCTCCGAGCTATTCTGAAATCTCTGACACACCTTCAACAGCTCTCCCTACCTCTTCCACCTCTTCCACATCTTACCCTACCCCTCCTCCCCCCTGTTCTGTATCTGATGCTCCCCCTTCCTCTTCATTAACGGTATGGACCTCAAACATCCGGGGCCTTCGTTCAAACTTAACTGATCTCTCCATACAGGTTGCTTCTGTCAAACCAGACGTGATCTGCTTAACAGAAACTTTCCTCCTTTATGATGTCTCTGATTCCATAGTATCTCTCCCGGGCTACTCCCTCCTCCGGTATGATAGACCTGAGCCTCGTCCTGGAGGCGGGGTTGCTATCTTTATCAAAAACTCTCTTCCTCACTCGCCCTGCACTGCACTCTCTCCACCTCACCCCCAGGAATACCTCTGGCTACGGCTTCCCCTTCGCTCCCACCTCTTGTTCATATGTGTGTTGTACCGTCCACCAAACAGTGATGACTCCATCTACATCTCGCTGTCTGATGATATGGACCAACTTCTATCTACTCATCCCAACTCTCTCTTCCTCATATGTGGTGATTTCAACTGTCATCATGCCAGTTGGCTGGGTGTGGGTACCTCTCTCACCAGCCATGGCTCCTCAGCAAAGGACTTCTGCGACTCACTGGGACTGACACAATCTGTCAATTTCCCGACCCGGATCTCAGTCAACGGAACATCTTCTCTTCTGGACTTGGTTATGACTAACTTCCCTGAAAATGTCTGCTGCTCTTCTTCTGCTCCGATCGGATCATCTGATCATGTCCTTGTTAAAGTGGACATCTCTCTGACCATCCTCAGGGAGCCTGCTCAGCGTCGACGAGTCTGGCATTTCACTCAGGCCAACTAGTCTAGTAGGAAGACTAGGTCCCCCTGCACCCCCCGGAGATATACTTCTAATCAGTGTTTCTAGATTGGAAAAAATGTGTAGAAAATGACTAGCTATGGCCCCAAGCTGAACAAATGTCCCACATACCATTTTTATGCAAATTACTGCTGCAAATTTTATGCAAAATTATGCAAATTTTATGCAAATTTTTGATGAGGAGTAGAGTTGAGGGGTCTTTGAGGGCTTCATCGAGGTGCTCTCGGTTGCAAGACTGGGTCATTCTGAGAAGCACAGCAGGGTCAGAGATCATGATGTTCTCCTCCTCAGTGAATCTCTCCATCAACAGCCTCTCCATTGCCTCACACACTGTTTTGAGGCAAAAGAGGGACTTTGCGTAGGCCTTTCCACTGAGAACACCTTTGAGAGATCCACTTGTTACTAGTTGTGCCTCAAAGAGAATCTCTGCATATCCAGAACCACGCATCTTGTGTCCAGTGAGCATCCCGATGTAGTTCATGGATGTGTGGAAGGGTCCAATCGTTACTACATGACTAGCAAATTCATTTGGCCAGCGCCAGATGATGGGAAGGGCTTTCATGCAGACACCCAGATCAAATGTATTCAGGACCCATCTCTGACCCACCTCAGCAGTTGCTGCCTCGGAACGCTTCAGTAGCTCACGAACAACTGCGTTGTCTGTGATCGGTTGGTGGATAGGCGTGCAGTAGTCGACTGTTGATTTGCTGGGTGGGGGAGAACCAGTTGCAGAGGTGAAACCCCCTAGCCCAGGCACAGGCTGCAGGCCATTGCCATGCCATGCAGGCACCAGGCACAGACCGATCACAGACAACGCAGTTGTTCGTGAGCTACTGAAGCGTTCCGAGGCAGCAACTGCTGAGGTGGGTCAGAGATGGGTCCTGAATACATTTGATCTGGGTGTCTGCATGAAAGCCCTTCCCATCATCTGGCGCTGGCCAAATGAATTTGCTAGTCATGTAGTAACGATTGGACCCTTCCACACATCCATGAACTACATCGGGATGCTCACTGGACACAAGATGCGTGGTTCTGGATATGCAGAGATTCTCTTTGAGGCACAACTAGTAACAAGTGGATCTCTCAAAGGTGTTCTCAGTGGAAAGGCCTACGCAAAGTCCCTCTTTTGCCTCAAAACAGTGTGTGAGGCAATGGAGAGGCTGTTGATGGAGAGATTCACTGAGGAGGAGAACATCATGATCTCTGACCCTGCTGTGCTTCTCAGAATGACCCAGTCTTGCAACCGAGAGCACCTCGATGAAGCCCTCAAAGACCCCTCAACTCTACTCCTCATCAAAAATTTGCATAAAATTTGCATAATTTTGCATAAAATTTGCAGCAGTAATTTGCATAAAAATGGTATGTGGGACATTTGTTCAGCTTGGGGCCATAGCTAGTCATTTTCTACACATTTTTTCCAATCTAGAAACACTGATTAGAAGTATATCTCCGGGGGGTGCAGGGGGACCTAGTCTTCCTACTAGACTAAACTGGCACGGTCTTCAAGCAGCCATCAATCATCTGGACTGGTCTCCCATCTCTACCACCTCTGACATCAACTCATCCTGGGAATTCTTCCAAAGTAAATTGCTCTCTCTCATGCACAGATTTATCCCATCTCGTCTTCAGTTGTCATACCCTTCCTCCCGTCCATGGTACACGGAATCTTGTGGTGAGGCTGTTGCCCAGAAACAACTTGCCTTCGTCTCCTGGAAAGCAAATCCAACGGAAGGAAATCTCATTTCCTTTCACAAAGCCCGAAACAAGTGTGTGTCCACCCTCAGGAGAGCCAGGAAACAATATCTCTCCATTCTCAAGACCGAACTCTCTTATCTGTCTCCCTCTTCCAAATCCTGGTGGCGTCTGGTCAAATCCGTTTCTGGTGTTTGTTCCCCCTCCATCCCCTCCCTTACCTCAAACGGCTACACAGCTGACTCCGCACGTGAAAAAGCTGAATGCCTCAACTCTGTGTTTGCCTCTAAATCTTGTGTCCCAAACCCATCCCTCTCTGTACCCACCATACCCAGTCATACCCTGCTGCTCCTGGACTCCGTGTCCTTTCCTCCTGACAAGGTGGAAAAGTTTCTGTCAACCCTCGACTCTGATTCTGCAACTGGACCCGACGGCATCAGCCCACGGGTCCTAAAATCCTGCTCTGCTGCTCTATCTCACCCTCTCTCTGTTCTCTTCACCCTCTCTTTTGCTCAAGGTCAACTGCCATCGGCTTGGAAATCAGCCAACATCACCGCTTTGCACAAAAAAGGTGCAAAAACAGATCCTAGCAACTACAGACCAATCAGCCTTCTCCCAATTATCAGCAAAGTCATGGAATCCATCATTGCTTCGGATATGAAATCTTTCCTCTTCTCCAATGGCTTGATCTCTGATCATCAATTTGGTTTCAGACCAGGTCACTCTACTCTGGACATGCTGCTTCTGCTGTCTCAACAATGGATGGAGGTCCTCAATGCCAAACAGGAAATTAGAGCTGTCTCCCTCGACATATCACGTGCCTTCGACACGGTCTGGCACCCCGCTCTGCTCACCAAACTCTCCTCCTTTGGTATCCATGGAAATCTCCACGCATGGCTGGCGGACTTCCTCTCTAGTCGTCGTCAACGTGTGGCCCTGAATGGGTTTCTCTCATCTCCTCTTCCTGTTCAGGCTGGAGTTCCCCAAGGCAGTGTTCTGGGCCCCGTGCTTTTTCTGGTCTTCATCAATGATCTCTCTGACTCTCTCGAAAATCCTCTCTATCTCTTTGCTGATGACTCCACTCTCTGCCGCTCCATTCCTCTTCCCTCAGATCGGCAGTCTGCTGCCTCCTCACTCTCTGAAGACCTGGACAAAATCACAGACTGGTCAAACAAGTGGAACATGTCTTTCAATCCTGACAAATCTCACACTCTTACTATGTCTCTCCGAAAATATAGACTGGACAACCCTCCCATCTACTTTCTCAACAATCCTCTCCAAGAAGTTCTGTCGCTCAAGATTTTGGGTCTCACTATCTGCCATGATCTTTCTTGGGAAAACCACATTTCCAAGCTGGCCTCCAAAGCCAGTCGCCGACTGGGCATCCTCCGTCGTGCGAAGTCCTTCCTCGGCACACCTGAGCTCCTCACCACATACATGGCTTTCATCCGCAGCTCAATGGAATACTGTTCTCCCCTATGGGCCGGTGCTCCTGCCTCACACCTAGCTCGGCTTCACGCTGTTGAAACCAAAGCTTTCAGAATTATTGGAATCACCCGCGATGAAGCTATCTCTGAGGGCCTTTCACTCACTCACCGCAGGCAGGTAGGTGGTCTTTCTGTCTTCTACCGACTCCTCTCCGGCCTTGCACCCCCAGCTCTCTCTGTGCTCTGTCCCCCAAATATTCCTACAGGTCGCACAAGATCTGCCAGCAACCCTCTGATGGTTAAACTGCCGAAATCTCGGCTCTCTGCTCACCTTCACTCTTTCATTCCTCTTTTCTCCCGCCTCTGGAACAAACTCCCTCACTCCCTTCAATCCCACTCCTCCCTCCAGGTCTTTAAAACAGCTGTTCACCACCATCTCTTATCTTCCCCCATCCAAAACCTTGATCTTTTCTACCCCCGCTAATTCACCCCAGATCCACCTTGTTTGAAATTCCAACTTCTTTCCTGGAAGTCCTGGCAGTGTCCATATGTTTTATACCTCTCCCACCGCCCCCTTCCCACGCCCCCCCCCAAAGCCCTCGCCCTCTCTCAGATCTCTCGATGTCTCCATGTCTCTCGGTCCCTGCTCTCAAATGTTGTGTTTGTGTCCTTCCCCCTCTCTCCCCATCTTGTCTACCGCTCCCTATGTTATATGTTTTATGTGTCGGTTTGTCTTTCTGTGTGATTAATGTTCGCTCTTTCACGAGCCTCGACCTTGTATACAAAAAAAAAAAAAAATAAAAAAAAAAAATAAACTTATTACAGGGTAGATTCCCTATCGCGACAGTTGGAGCATGTTACCTATGCAGTTCTACTTGGCTCTAGATATTCCTTTACCCCCAGACATAACAATATGTATATGTATATATACGTATATATATATATATATATTGTGAGAAACCCCCCCGGTGAAACCACCTTTGTTCTCACCCAAATGAGTGCCCCGCCCACCACTGACGTAACCTCCTTGGAGCCTCACGCGATTGGGAGGCGAGTCGGGACGTGATTGGTGGAGGGTCAGAGAGCGCGGCCGCCATCTCATGATACGGACGCAGCTCGGAGGTTCGAGGCCTCGAGGCGAGGGAACTTTCGTTACGCCTCACGACAGCGAGTTGTGCTGATCGTTTATAGTTATGGATTGTACGAGTGAGTGATTCCGGAAGAGAACGAGTGATTCCCGGAGATCGTAGATTGGAACTGTGAGTCCTATATTGCCTGCTTCGTGTTGGAGCTCCTGGCCGACCGTTCCTGGCGGCCTTGTGTGGTATTCCATCCTGGTATCCTTCGAGTCCCGGAGCTCGTCGATTGGAGCCGCGAGGATCTTACCTGCGTCTTGTTGGAGCGTCTGTGGCCGACCGTTCCTGCAGGCTTGTGCAGCCTATTCCATTTGTTACCTTTCATGGTTTTTGTGATCGAGCCAATAAAGCATCGTGCCTTACCCCTAGAAGGCCGATTAAAACACAATTGTGTTGATTACGTCTCTTTTGTCCACTCCGTGGATTACTTGAAGCCCGGACATTCACGTCCGTATTCCGTGCTGGGAACATTTACCAGGCGGGATCGCGACAAATGGGTTGCTCGTCCTAGGATCATTCAAGTAAGAGCCATTCGATTGAGACGGGAATTCTGCAGTGGACGACATCTTCTGGCATCTGTTCATCGCCTTCTCACCAGCGGACGCCGTCTGGGAGGAACTTTCTCGCCGTAGGACGCTGTCTTGGGCAGAGAAGTGAATAGCCTCGGATCCCTCCAAACAACCGACAAAGAATAAGCGAATAGCCTCGGATCCCTCCAAACAACCGAAAAAAAAAAAAAAAAAACGTGAGTATTTGTACGTGGTATTTTTCTCATTGGCAATTTGATGTGCGGGTGATATTGCGTAGTTGTGTCGTATTTCCCCAACAGAGCGTTGTGTTTGAGCGTTGTGTTTGAGGTTGTGTTTTGTGCCTGGTCGTATGATAACTCGTAGCCAAGCTATGTCGACCAGGGAAGTGAGAGTTCAACCTGATCATGTTGACAGTCACGTGGGTGGCGAGGTGAGCGACGCAAGCAGCCTTGACCCGGTCACTCAACCCGAGATGTTAGGAAGCGATCCCATCATGACCAAATGCATGCGTTCGCCCTTCTGGACCGGGCTGACTCCGGTTCAACAACTTGACATGTATAACAGGGAGAATGACAGAGCAGAGACAGCAGCAGAGAGAGAGCATGCGGCAGCAGAGGGAGAGCGTGCGGCAGCAGCAGAGAGAGAGCGTGCAGCAGCAGAGGGAGAGCGTGCGGCAGCAGAGAGAGAGCATGCGGCAGCAGAGAGAGAGCGTGCGGCAGCAGCAGAGGGAGAGCGTGCGGCAGCAGCGAGAGAGCATGCGGCAGCAGAGAGAGAGCGTGCGGCGGCAGCAGAGAGAGAGCATGCGGCAGCAGAAGCTGAACGCGTCAGAGAGCATGAGTTGCGAATGTTGACTGAACGACTGCGGGCAGAGGGGTCTGCTGCAAGAGTCCCGGAAACTGTTCATGTTCGTTTGCCGGACTGGACGGGAGACACGAAGCCAGAAGCGTATCTGGAGATGGCGGAGAAGTTGTTGGCTGCCGGTGGCATTGATGAGAGCTTGTGGGTCGGCCATCTTGTGAGCCATCTATCTGAGAAGGCGAGGGAGGTATATGCGAGGATGGCAACCGAGGACGCAAACAAATACAGGGCATTGAAGGCCGAGATTTTGAATGCCTATGCGGTGTCCGCATGTATTTATAGGAGAATTTTTTTCAGCTGGACTCGTGAGTCCAGTCAAACCTATGAGGAACATTCGCGGGCCTTGTTGGAACAGCTGCAGAGATGGTTCAAGGGGAGCAAGGTGGAGTTACCTCAAGCGGTTGCGGAACTCCTGGTGCGTTACCGTATCGATCAACAGCTTCCGCCTGACTTAGCATTGTTTCTTGTCGACAAAGACACTGTTTCCTTGGCAGACTGCGTCAACCTTATTGATAAACATGTTTTGGCGTGCAAAATGCTGCAAGTCACGCAGTCGCTTCGTAAGACGGAGGAGTCTGCGATCAAGACCGCCCCCCGTCTGCCCGGCGGCTGGATCGAGGGGAAGGGTTCTCCGATGACCTCCACTGGGGGCGCTCGCGAGCCGCAGACCAGGGCAGGGCCCTGGTGCGATTTCTGCAAACGCGTGGGGCACGGTGAAAACCGCTGTTTCTCTAATCCCGCCAGTCTGGCCTACCGAGGCAACCCTCCTGTTAAGTCGGAGGGAGATCAGTGGAACTCATCCGCCGGGCCCTCGCACACGACGGTGGCATCGGTGACCGAGGTCACTGCCACCGGGGCTAATTCCATTCATCCACTGCATCAGGAGTATTCAGGGACAGCCTTAGTGGGTGGCCCCGATTCGATGCTGAAGTTTGAGACCAAATACCTTCGGGATACTGGGGCGACACGGTGTGTTCTCCGGGTGGGGGTAGTTCCGGCCTCTCAGATGCGTTATACCGGCGAGTATACCCTCCTTCGGGGCATTGACCGGGTTCTTGGCCGGTACCCCCTTGCCCTCCTCGAGGTCCGGAGTGACATTTTTAAGGGTCCAGTGACCTGTGTGGTAGTACCCTACTACCCTATACCCGGGGTCTCCTTGCTGATTGGCAATGATGCCATAGCCAGGGAGGAGTCATTGACTCTGACCTGTGGGGGGGTCCCTAGAGCCCAGAGTAAACAGGCGGAGAGAGTGGCGGAGTCAGACATATCTTCACTCTGGCCCGAGGAGCCTAGCGCCTCGACTCCAGTTTCCGACGGTGACGTTGCGTCAGCTGAAGTCCACCCGAGCCTCCCGTCAAGCCAACCTCAGGTGCCGTGCTCCTCAGGGACCGCTCCCGCCATGTCGCGATTCAGCAGGAACGCTAATGCTAAGGTATATGTGGGAAACCTGGGCAATGGAGCAGCGAGAGCCGAGCTAGGGAGGGTCTTCGGGCATTACGGACCACTCCGCAACGTATGGGTTGCTCGGAACCCACCTGGATTCGCAGTTGTTGAGTTTGAAGATCCACGAGATGCTGAAGATTCGGTCAGAGCCCTTGATGGAAGGTTAATTTGCGGATCGCGGGTGTGCGTCGAGATGTCGAATGGCATGTCGCGGCGGCCTCGTTTCAGACGCCCTTTGGTCCGCAGGCCGTTCGACCCGAAAGATCGATGTTACCAGTGCGGTGAAAGGGGTCATTACGCATATGACTGTCGTTCTCGACCCCGGAGGAGAACCCGCCGCTCTAGGTCTCGGTCCGTTTCCCTCCTGTAAATGTTTCCCCACCTTGAGTTTGGCTCCCTTGTTTCTCTATTGTGCTTTGGGTGAAGTGTAACTCTTGTGGGGTAGATGTTAATGGGGTGTATGGTGTTTAATATTGTGTGTGAAAAAAAAAAAAAACTGGTTCATTGTTTACCCTGTTAACGCCTGTTAATTGCCTGTTGCGTTAATAAGTGCGTTATTGTTGCGTTATTGTGTTGCGCCATTGCGTTGCGTTGTATTGTTGCGTTGTTTCGTTATTGTTGTTAACAAGTGTTAGTAATTGTTAATTGCGTTAATTGCCTGTTAGCAATTCCCGCCATCATCTTGCCATGTGATTTGCACCTACTACAAATACTGGTTTTAAAAACGCCGTCTATTCGACGGGGTTTTTACTTAGGGGGGGAGGACTGTGAGAAACCCCCCCGGTGAAACCACCTTTGTTCTCACCCAAATGAGTGCCCCGCCCACCACTGACGTAACCTCCTTGGAGCCTCACGCGATTGGGAGGCGAGTCGGGACGTGATTGGTGGAGGGTCAGAGAGCGCGGCCGCCATCTCATGATACGGACGCAGCTCGGAGGTTCGAGGCCTCGAGGCGAGGGAACTTTCGTTACGCCTCACGACAGCGAGTTGTGCTGATCGTTTATAGTTATGGATTGTACGAGTGAGTGATTCCGGAAGAGAACGAGTGATTCCCGGAGATCGTAGATTGGAACTGTGAGTCCTATATTGCCTGCTTTGTGTTGGAGCTCCTGGCCGACCGTTCCTGGCGGCCTTGTGTGGTATTCCATCCTGGTATCCTTCGAGTCCCGGAGCTCGTCGATTGGAGCCGCGAGGATCTTACCTGCGTCTTGTTGGAGCGTCTGTGGCCGACCGTTCCTGCAGGCTTGTGCAGCCTATTCCATTTGTTACCTTTCATGGTTTTTGTGATCGAGCCAATAAAGCATCGTGCCTTACCCCTAGAAGGCCGATTAAAACACAATTGTGTTGATTACGTCTCTTTTGTCCACTCCGTGGATTACTTGAAGCCCGGACATTCACGTCCGTATTCCGTGCTGGGAACATTTACCAGGCGGGATCGCGACAAATGGGTTGCTCGTCCTAGGATCATTCAAGTAAGAGCCATTCGATTGAGACGGGAATTCTGCAGTGGACGACATCTTCTGGCATCTGTTCATCGCCTTCTCACCAGCGGATGCCGTCTGGGAGGAACTTTCTCGCCGTAGGACGCTGTCTTGGGCAGAGAAGTGAATAGCCTCGGATCCCTCCAAACAACCGACAAAGAATAAGCGAATAGCCTCGGATCCCTCCAAACAACCGAAAAAAAAAAAAAAAAAACGTGAGTATTTGTACGTGGTATTTTTCTCATTGGCAATTTGATGTGCGGGTGATATTGCGTAGTTGTGTCGTATTTCCCCAACAGAGCGTTGTGTTTGAGCGTTGTGTTTGAGGTTGTGTTTTGTGCCTGGTCGTATGATAACTCGTAGCCAAGCTATGTCGACCAGGGAAGTGAGAGTTCAACCTGATCATGTTGACAGTCACGTGGGTGGCGAGGTGAGCGACGCAAGCAGCCTTGACCCGGTCACTCAACCCGAGATGTTAGGAAGCGATCCCATCATGACCAAATGCATGCGTTCGCCCTTCTGGACCGGGCTGACTCCGGTTCAACAACTTGACATGTATAACAGGGAGAATGACAGAGCAGAGACAGCAGCAGAGAGAGAGCATGCGGCAGCAGAGGGAGAGCGTGCGGCAGCAGCAGAGAGAGAGCGTGCAGCAGCAGAGGGAGAGCGTGCGGCAGCAGAGAGAGAGCATGCGGCAGCAGAGAGAGAGCGTGCGGCAGCAGCAGAGGGAGAGCGTGCGGCAGCAGCGAGAGAGCATGCGGCAGCAGAGAGAGAGCGTGCGGCGGCAGCAGAGAGAGAGCATGCGGCAGCAGAAGCTGAACGCGTCAGAGAGCATGAGTTGCGAATGTTGACTGAACGACTGCGGGCAGAGGGGTCTGCTGCAAGAGTCCCGGAAACTGTTCATGTTCGTTTGCCGGACTGGACGGGAGACACGAAGCCAGAAGCGTATCTGGAGATGGCGGAGAAGTTGTTGGCTGCCGGTGGCATTGATGAGAGCTTGTGGGTCGGCCATCTTGTGAGCCATCTATCTGAGAAGGCGAGGGAGGTATATGCGAGGATGGCAACCGAGGACGCAAACAAATACAGGGCATTGAAGGCCGAGATTTTGAATGCCTATGCGGTGTCCGCATGTATTTATAGGAGAATTTTTTTCAGCTGGACTCGTGAGTCCAGTCAAACCTATGAGGAACATTCGCGGGCCTTGTTGGAACAGCTGCAGAGATGGTTCAAGGGGAGCAAGGTGGAGTTACCTCAAGCGGTTGCGGAACTCCTGGTGCGTTACCGTATCGATCAACAGCTTCCGCCTGACTTAGCATTGTTTCTTGTCGACAAAGACACTGTTTCCTTGGCAGACTGCGTCAACCTTATTGATAAACATGTTTTGGCGTGCAAAATGCTGCAAGTCACGCAGTCGCTTCGTAAGACGGAGGAGTCTGCGATCAAGACCGCCCCCCGTCTGCCCGGCGGCTGGATCGAGGGGAAGGGTTCTCCGATGACCTCCACTGGGGGCGCTCGCGAGCCGCAGACCAGGGCAGGGCCCTGGTGCGATTTCTGCAAACGCGTGGGGCACGGTGAAAACCGCTGTTTCTCTAATCCCGCCAGTCCGGCCTACCGAGGCAACCCTCCTGTTAAGTCGGAGGGAGATCAGTGGAACTCATCCGCCGGGCCCTCGCACACGACGGTGGCATCGGTGACCGAGGTCACTGCCACCGGGGCTAATTCCATTCATCCACTGCATCAGGAGTATTCAGGGACAGCCTTAGTGGGTGGCCCCGATTCGATGCTGAAGTTTGAGACCAAATACCTTCGGGATACTGGGGCGACACGGTGTGTTCTCCGGGTGGGGGTAGTTCCGGCCTCTCAGATGCGTTATACCGGCGAGTATACCCTCCTTCGGGGCATTGACCGGGTTCTTGGCCGGTACCCCCTTGCCCTCCTCGAGGTCCGGAGTGACATTTTTAAGGGTCCAGTGACCTGTGTGGTAGTACCCTACTACCCTATACCCGGGGTCTCCTTGCTGATTGGCAATGATGCCATAGCCAGGGAGGAGTCATTGACTCTGACCTGTGGGGGGGTCCCTAGAGCCCAGAGTAAACAGGCGGAGAGAGTGGCGGAGTCAGACATATCTTCACTCTGGCCCGAGGAGCCTAGCGCCTCGACTCCAGTTTCCGACGGTGATGTTGCGTCAGCTGAAGTCCACCCGAGCCTCCCGTCAAGCCAACCTCAGGTGCCGTGCTCCTCAGGGACCGCTCCCGCCATGTCGCGATTCAGCAGGAACGCTAATGCTAAGGTATATGTGGGAAACCTGGGCAATGGAGCAGCGAGAGCCGAGCTAGGGAGGGTCTTCGGGCATTACGGACCACTCCGCAACGTATGGGTTGCTCGGAACCCACCTGGATTCGCAGTTGTTGAGTTTGAAGATCCACGAGATGCTGAAGATTCGGTCAGAGCCCTTGATGGAAGGTTAATTTGCGGATCGCGGGTGTGCGTCGAGATGTCGAATGGCATGTCGCGGCGGCCTCGTTTCAGACGCCCTTTGGTCCGCAGGCCGTTCGACCCGAAAGATCGATGTTACCAGTGCGGTGAAAGGGGTCATTACGCATATGACTGTCGTTCTCGACCCCGGAGGAGAACCCGCCGCTCTAGGTCTCGGTCCGTTTCCCTCCTGTAAATGTTTCCCCACCTTGAGTTTGGCTCCCTTGTTTCTCTATTGTGCTTTGGGTGAAGTGTAACTCTTGTGGGGTAGATGTTAATGGGGTGTATGGTGTTTAATATTGTGTGTGAAAAAAAAACAAAACTGGTTCATTGTTTACCCTGTTAACGCCTGTTAATTGCCTGTTGCGTTAATAAGTGCGTTATTGTTGCGTTATTGTGTTGCGCCATTGCGTTGCGTTGTATTGTTGCGTTGTTTCGTTATTGTTGTTAACAAGTGTTAGTAATTGTTAATTGCGTTAATTGCCTGTTAGCAATTCCCGCCATCATCTTGCCATGTGATTTGCACCTACTACAAATACTGGTTTTAAAAACGCCGTCTATTCGACGGGGTTTTTACTTAGGGGGGGAGGACTGTGAGAAACCCCCCCGGTGAAACCACCTTTGTTCTCACCCAAATGAGTGCCCCGCCCACCACTGACGTAACCTCCTTGGAGCCTCACGCGATTGGGAGGCGAGTCGGGACGTGATTGGTGGAGGGTCAGAGAGCGCGGCCGCCATCTCATGATACGGACGCAGCTCGGAGGTTCGAGGCCTCGAGGCGAGGGAACTTTCGTTACGCCTCACGACAGCGAGTTGTGCTGATCGTTTATAGTTATGGATTGTACGAGTGAGTGATTCCGGAAGAGAACGAGTGATTCCCGGAGATCGTAGATTGGAACTGTGAGTCCTATATTGCCTGCTTCGTGTTGGAGCTCCTGGCCGACCGTTCCTGGCGGCCTTGTGTGGTATTCCATCCTGGTATCCTTCGAGTCCCGGAGCTCGTCGATTGGAGCCGCGAGGATCTTACCTGCGTCTTGTTGGAGCGTCTGTGGCCGACCGTTCCTGCAGGCTTGTGCAGCCTATTCCATTTGTTACCTTTCATGGTTTTTGTGATCGAGCCAATAAAGCATCGTGCCTTACCCCTAGAAGGCCGATTAAAACACAATTGTGTTGATTACGTCTCTTTTGTCCACTCCGTGGATTACTTGAAGCCCGGACATTCACGTCCGTATTCCGTGCTGGGAACATTTACCAGGCGGGATCGCGACAATATATATATACATATATATATATATATATATATATATATATATATATATACATATATATATATATATATATATATATATATATATGTATATCAGTTACTATGCGATTTCATACCATCAGTGGTGAACCACCATTAAGGTATCCCATCCAGCTATGCTGTACATTAATGGGAGCGATAAGTACCATCTGCCACATGGTACATTATCTCTGGTATCCACTCATTATATGGAATCGCCTGGATGCAGCCGGGAGCAACCAATCCAAATATATCTTCAGTTCTCCAGCTTTCAATGAGCGCATATAATGACGTCACTGCCATGTACATACGCTCTGCCTGTCAAGCTCTCAAGAGATCCCTCCGACAGAGCAGAATTTGATCTTAGTTCAGATACTGTCATAAGTGGTATATAACCACTATATACTAGTATATATAATACATATAGTGGTATATATTTCACCACTGATGGTATGAAATCACATAGTAACTGGTATATAACCGAAAGGTTTTCAGAGTCATAATTGTATGCAGGACTCACTGCGTTGCCCTGATGAGCCCCAAAAGGGGGAAACCAGGTCGGTAACTGTGAGTTTTACATACACTTATGACGTTTAAACTCCGATTTACTGCATATATATATATATATATATATATATATATATATATATACAGACTTGGCATTTAATATGGAATATTTTTTTTTCTTGACTTGGATTTACTTTCTTAACTCAGTATATCAATCTGGTGAGTTTCTTTTACACTTTGGTGATTTATTTGTTAAAAGAACCATGTCACTGATTGTCTGTCGCAGCAAGAAGTCAACAACAGGATTATATCACAGGTGGCGTGGCAAAATGTACGGACAGGTGCATTTGACGATTGGCTTCACAGTCAGGTATACAAGGGTTGTTGCGTTCTGTATTAGTGGAAAACAACTGCTGCACGTCTCCAAACGTTATTGCCGCTTCCTCTGGAGATGGTCCGTCAACTCGACAATGCTGTTTGTCATGGAGTCGTGGCTTTACGAAATTACGGCATGAAAGAGCGTGCTTTTGCTCGGCAGTATGGCATCACTCAAGGTCAGGTGTCAAAGATCCTGAAACGAAATGCTCAGAGGGGTGTCCCTACTCCAATACTGAGGCCAGGACGTCCCCGCAGAACCACAAGGAGAGATGATCGCCAGCTGCACCAGTTAGTCCGCAATGGCCGTACCAAGTCAGCTAATCGGCTTAGGGCTGATTGGCAGCAACTGACAAATGTGCCTGTATCCAGAAGGCGAGTCAACCAACGACTGGTTCAAGCAAGCTGTCGTGCCAGGCGTCCCCTGAGAAAGCCACGCCTGACCAGACAACACAGCCAGCGCCGATTGCAGTGGGCCAGAGAGCACCGTCAATGGCAGCCAGGACACTGGAATCACGTGACCTTCAGTGACGAGTCTAGATTTCTGGTCTATCGTCAAGATGGCCGCGTCCGAGTGCGCAGACAAGTGCATGAAGCCTACAACGAAGATTGTATAGTGCCAAGAGTCCAAGCTGGTGGTGGTGGGGTAACCGTTTGGGTTGCTTTTCATGCAGGGGGCAAAACTGATCTGGTTGTTCTGAATGGAAACCTGAACCAGTTCAAGTACAGGGCCATTCTGGAAGAAACATTGCTTCCATTTGCTCGTGTAGCCTTTCGAGGAAACTTTGTCTTCCAAGATGACAATGCACGGCCTCATCGTGCTCGCATGATCCAACACTTTCTTGCTGACCGTGGTGTAGAGCATATGGAGTGGCCTGCCATGTGCCCGGATATGAATCCGATAGAGAACTTGTGGGCAGAATTAACGCATCAAATCGACCACTTGGACCAGCAGCCGACCTCTGTGCGTGAATTGCAGCAGGCTATTGTCACTGCATGGCAAGCGATTCCTGTCCAAACCTTGGCAAACCTCGTGAACAGCATTCCTCAACGTGTACGTGCTCTCCTGAATGCTCGTGGGGGTTACACGAAGTAATGAACTGTAATTTTACTGTCCGTAATCCCAGTCGTAATGTAACTTTTGTTTTTGTTAAAAAATTTTTTGGCTAATGTGCAAAATAAAGAGATACTTCTGGAAAACGTACAGAAGTTTAACACAGTACTGTCCGTGAGTTGAGTTCGATATCAGTTTACATCACTTTCAAGGATCAATTTATTTGCTTCGAAATGTCAAATGTGGTTTTTGTTTCTTTTAAAGGTCACATTAACAAAATCTAGAATAATTTCAACATAATTCCAATGAACTTTTGGTTCTAAGTCATCTTGAAAAGTAAGTTCACCCCCACAAAAAAATATTCCATATTAAATGCCAAGTCTGTATATATATATATATATATATATATATATATATATATATATATATATATATATATATATATATATTTACTCCTCCCCTTCCTCTCTACCTCACCCACTCCCTACTGGCAGCCCTTTTTGATGAAATAAAGGAAGGGAAAAAGCACAGGCGCCAATTACACACTGGGGTTTATTAATCTTACACCCTAAAACTAGTTAACACAAAAGCCACGCCCCTTATGGCGACATGCAAATGCTCTTACCCGCATAGTTGACCTACTTAATACAGAGATTCTTCCTCTTTGTGGCATATGGTCCATTCTAAACTATTCATTCCTTACTTCAATAAGGTATTTCATCACCTACCCCCACAAATGTAACAATATATATATGTATGTATATGTATATTAGGGTGGTCCACAGATATATGTAATATTTAATACTATTAAAAATCCATGCTCAACAAGGCTGCCCTTGTTCCTATGTTTATAAAGATCATATGAACCAAATATGAGGTCAATTGGAACTTATTTAGAGTTTGCTCAAAAAATAACATTTTTATTTTATCCTGTTTTTTTCAGATGGCAGAAACTCGCAGCTCTTCCACAGTTTGGTTGCTGGGCAAGTCTGAAAAGGAAATAATATGTGGGGACTACCAACCAAAGGACACACATTGCAGAAAATTGTGTACCATCACATACAAGAGCACCATACAGTTCGTGAAAGTGCCAAACTTAGTGTACAAGCTGTGTGTGTATACTGGGAGAAAGCACGAATTCCAGTGCAGAGAGTAGATTCCTGTGAGCGCCAACTTTTGAAGTTGTATGATGCCTACAAACTGGTGAAGAAAAATAGAACCAAGACATTCTAAAACTATAGAGTGAAGGAGCAAATGTTCAAAGATGATCTTCAATCCCTCTTCGATATCTCACCAAATGATGTGCTTGAGAAAATGATGAATGAAGAAGACAAAGCATTCCTTATCATGCAGCGTGAGGATCCCTCAAGTTCACGTAGGGGATCTGTGGAGAACACTCTGGCAGTGAAGGAGAACAGAAAGCGTATCAGGCTTGAGAATGAAGATAAAAGAAAGAAGAAACATGCTGCTGAGACATCAACAGCAATGCAATCTGTTCCATCAACATCGGCTGTGGTTGATGATGATGATGAGTCTGAGATTGATAGCTCCGATTCAGGGGACAATGAATTCAAACTCCAAAGTCCATCTTCTGCCAAACAGGCGAAAAAGGCTCCCATCAAGGTGATCACTCCAGCAATAGTGGCAACTCTGGACAGAGTAAATCTCTCAGATAGGCGTGCTATGTTTGTGGCCAGTGCTTTTGCACAATCTCTTAGTCATACCATTGAAGACATTTCTCTGTCACACAGTGGAATTCGTCGTGCTCGAATTCGTGGAAGGGAAATAATGGCCACTGAAGAAAAGGCAAATTTCTCATGTTATAGCCCACTACTACTACACTGGGATGGGAAACTGCTCCCTGATTATACTAGCAATCACAAATAATCTGTTGATCGGGTAGCGATACTTGTAACTGGTATGAATACCGAGAAGTTGTTGGAGTCCCAAAAATTCCCCAAGGCACTGGTGTAGCACAAGCAAATGCATGCATACAACTTCTTGAGGAGTGGAATGTCAAACAGTTGGTGAAAGGCATAGTATTTGACACCACTGCATCCAACACAGGGCTGAGAAACGGAGCATGTACCCTCATTGAAGCAGCTTTGGATGCTAAGCTTGTCTGGATTGCATGTCGTCATCATGTGTTTGAAGTAATGCTCTCTGATGTTACAACTAAAGTCATCGGACCCACTAGCGGACCTGAGATCAGACTGTTCAAGAGGTTTCAGAAACAGTGGCCTTTAATTGACAAGAAGAGGTTCTAAGTCGGAGAAGATAAAATATTTTCCGATAACCTTGTTGAACGTCAGAATATGATACATTTTTATGCTAAAAATTCTGTATCTTATTATTTATTAAAATTTGTCAACATTTTGAGCAACCTCTAGATATTGTCCAATCAAGCTCAAATTTTCACCACAAACTACTTTCTTCAATAGGAATAGGGGCAGGCTTGTGGAAAAATGAAAATCCAATCTTCAGATTTTTGGACCACCCTAATGTGTATATATATATAATATATATATATATATATCATCACCCCCTACCAATAATGCCACATTTCGATTAATTACGAATTACAGTGTGTAGAAGAAACAATTTTTCCAATTGAACTTTTTTATTCATAACTGGAGAGATCAAACTAAACACTTATTGTTGCAGGAGGTTACATGTCAGGAATACCTGCAAAAACATGTGTGGGAAACACCAGCGATGGGATTATAATATTGCCACTTCATAAGGTTTAACAAACCCATGCCTGTTTTGCTTTAAACGTTAAACAATTCAATCACTTCATGATGCCATTTAAACTATTTAATTTTTTCCTGTTAAAACATGGATTCTTATTTGCATTTTGCATTGTTACTGTGATGATGGAAGCCCAACGTGCATCTTATGTTGTGTAAGATCATTCTGCAATCAATAAAGATTCTGAAACACACTCTATTATCGGGAGGTTTCCTGGGTGTAGTGGTGTGTGTAAGTTGTCTGAGGCATTGCAATATGTTGTGACCAATGTTTCCATTCTCATGAACATGACCCTCAAGTACCCTGACATTTTCGCGGGCCTCTAGGGAAACCCTCAAATAACCATAATGATACATTTACTGGTGGCAATGCTTTGGTGCCAGTAATGAATTACAGAAGGAATTAATCTCAGTAATACACAAGTTACATGCATATGTTTTATGGACATAGTTACATTCAAATACTGATCCTATTTTGAACAAAGGGCTATGTGGAGGATCAAATTGACATTTGTTCAAACTGAATGGGATGGGAGACAGATAAATCAGGCATTTACCTGCACCACAACAGAAACACAAATTTTTAAGAGGTTTATTGAGTCTAGTTGGAGGCTTTTCCTTTGCTATTTAATTTGTTTTCAAATGATAATGTAAAAAAGTAACATGCTTACCTTGTGATTTATTTATTAAATGCAGAGTCAGGTTCATAACACAAACAATCATTAATGTGAGGCAGGCACAGGCTGGAGCCTCATGAACCCTGCAAGAAACTTCACTAGGTCTGCCAATAAAAGCCAAGCTGCTGGCAAAGCTGGCAGATATTGATAATAACAGTGGCAAGGTCACATGAAAACTTGTGCCATTCAGCAAAGGTAGGTTACGATGCAGAAACATTTGCACTCCCATTGCCATTATTAGTACATTTCCCAACAGAGCACAAGCCAGAAGTGCAAGAGCCAAAGGGTCAGAGAAGGCCAAAAAAACCTCTGGCATTGGGACGCAACCATCATGCATCTCTGTAGACCAATAGTACTGCACACACTTGTGGCATTCAATGGAATCTGCAGCAGATGCATAAGATCACATGATCATTCCATCATTGGTTTTTTTAAAATAAACTAGTACACCCTTTCCCTGCGGGAACGGTACGAAGGGGCATTCCTCTCTGGGGTATATAGATGACAGTAGGTCAAGGATCGGGACTTCGCCCAGGTCGACACGAGTATTCTTCTCTTAATTGCACTAATTTGGCTTATTTTATATCAATTAGTAGAACAAAGGGAGAATATTTGATTGTGTCCGCACAGTGGAAGGGAGCAGGAAGGAGAAGATCGGGGGACGAGGGATTCTGATAAGGGATTGGGAAGGGGTAGATCGGGGTTCGAGGAATTACTGATTAAGCCGTTATCTTCTCAGTGGATCACTTGAACCAAAAGATAATTGTGTTTGTACAACAAAGCTTTCACAATGTTATCCTAAATTAGTATTTACACAGGACGACAAAGGAGAGATATGTATGTCTTTCCATCACAAAAGCAATACTTGTGTCAACCAGAGTCTGGGTTATTCTGTTAAATACCTTTAAATGTAATATATATATATATATATATATATATATATATTGTATATATATATATATATACAATATATATATATATATATATATATATATATATATATATATATATATATATATATATATATATATATATATATATATATATATATATATATATATACATATATACAGACTTGGCATTTAATATGGAATATTTTTTTTGTGGGGGTGAACTTACTTTTCAAGATGACATAGAACCAAAAGTTCATTGGAATTATGTTGAAATTATTCTAGATTTTGTTAACGTGACCTTTAAAAGAAACAAAAACCACATTTGACATTTCGAAGCAAATAAATTGATCCTTGAAAGTGATGTAAACTGATATCGAACTCAATTCACGGACAGTTCTGTGTTAAACTTCTGTACGTTTTCCAGAAGTATCTCTGTATTTTGCACATTAGCCAAATGTTTTTTCAACAAAAACAAAAGCTAAATGATGACTGGGATTACGGACAGTAAAATTACAGTTCAGTACTTCGTGTAACCCCCACGAGCATTCAGGAGAGCACGTACACGTCGAGACATGCTGTTCATGAGATTTGCCAAGGTTTGGACAGGAATCGCTTGCCATGCAGTGACAATAGCCTGCTGCAATTCACGCACAGAGGTCGGCTGCTGGTCCAAGTGGTCGATTTGACGCATTAATTCTGCCCACAAGTTCTCTATCGGATTCATATCTGGGGACATGGCAGGCCACTCCTTATGCTCTACACCATGGTCAGCAAGAAAGTGTTGGATCATGCGAGCACGATGAGGCCGTGCATTGTCATCTTGGAAGACAAAGTTTCCTCGAAAGGCTGCACGAGCAAATGGAAGCAATGTTTCTTCCAGAATGGCCCTGTACTTGAACTGGTTCAGGTTTCCATTCAGAATAACCAGGTCAGTTTTGCCCCCTGCATAAAAAGCAGCCCAAACGGTTATCCCACCACCTCCAGCTTGGACTCTTGGCACGATACAATCTTCGTTGTGGGCTTCATGCACTTGTCTGCGCACTCGGACGCGGCCATCTTGACAATAGACCAGAAATCTAGACTCGTCACTGAAGGTCACGTGATTCCAGTGTCCTGGCTGCCATTGACGGTGCTCTCTGGCCTACTACAATCGGCGCTGGCTGTGTTGTCTGGTCAGGCGTGGCTTTCTCAGGGGACACCTGACACGATAGCCTGCTTGAACCAGTCATTGGTTGACTAGCCTTCTGGATACAGGCACATTTGTCAGTTGCTGCCACTCAACCCTAAGCCAATTAGCTGACTTGGTACGGCCATTGCGGACTAACCAGTGCAGCTGGCGATCATCTCTCCTTGTGGTTCTGCGTGGACGTCCTGGCCTCGGTATTGGAGTAGGGACACCCCTCTGAGCATTTCGTTTCAGGATCTTTGACACCTGAACTTGAGTGATGCCATACTGGCGAGCAATAGCACGCTGTTTCATGCCAGAATTTCGAAAAGCCACCACTCCATGACAAACAGCATTGTCAAGTTGACGGACCATCTCCAGAGGAAGCGGCAATATCTTTTGTAGACATGCAGCAGTTGTTTTCCACTAATACAGAACGCAACAACCCTTATCTATCTATAATTCCAGTAATCTCGGAATGTCTGTGACCGCTGTTTCTCGACAACCACGGGTCCGATATACTTTAAACTTGCCAGGTATATTGCTGGGGACCCGAGGATGTGCCTTTTCAAGGTTTCATATTAATCGGACAAGTAGTTACCGAGCTATGTCCAAAAAACGATTCAACCAATCAGAGAGCAGCGAGCTATCACATGTGCCGAACGTGCCGAACAGACTCTGCCTCGGACGGCACATTTGAGAGCGTATTCATTTATTTCACGTTGGCAAACTATGTTGGCGTTAAACTATGTTTTAAAACTAATTAAAACTAATTTGCGATTCTTTCGCTTTCCTGCATGTTTGTGCACGCTATGGCGATTTCTTTACCAAACTCTGCAAGCCGTTCGCTTTGGACCAAACCATTTCATGTAAATAGAGGGGGGGGGGGGGGGGATTGTCACCGTACTCGCAAGCCGTTCGCTTTGGACCAAACCATTTCATGTAAATAGAGGGGGGGGATTGTCACCGTACTCGCAAGCCGTTCGCTTTGGACCAAACCATTTCATGTAAATAGAGGGGGGGGGGGATATAATTTTAGATATATATATAGTACGGGCATGCCCTAGTATTCCCAATTGTGAAGCCAATCGTCAAATGTACCTGTCCTTACATTTTGTCACGCCACCTGTGATATCATCCTGTTATTGACTTCTTGCTGCGAAAGACAATCAGTGACATGGTTCTTTCAACAAAGGCATCACCGAAGGGTAAAAGAAACTCACCAGATTGATATACTGAGTTCAGAAAGTAAACCCAAGTCAAGAAAAAAAAAAAAATTCCATATTAAATGCCAAGTCTGTATATTGTTACGGTTTTATAGAACCTTCACTTGTAAATAATAATTCTTGTAAATAATTATCTTCACTTAAAAAGGTTGCACCCATAGTTAGTCCACAAGCAACACGTAGGACACCATAGGAACCTTTCAGTTATTTCATTAGTATGTGTTTCAGGTAAGGCTCTGTTTCCAATAGTTTGACTCTGCGTTGCATTAATCAAATACCTAGGCCCCTTGTTCAATCCTATTCATTTTGCGGCGTAGCCTCCCTCCAAATTGTATTGTGCCTCTGCTTTGTCAGCAGCGTTCGCTGCATTGAGCCTTCGCTGCCGCAGCGCTCGCTCCAAACGCCATTAACCATGCGGTCAGAGCGGAGAAAAAGGGGGAGGAGTTGTCGGGGCGAGTCCTGGCCCTGACAACGTGTCACCAAGGGAGGAGTCGGTGAGCCCTCGCGACCAACCAGGGCCGAGGCGAGCTCACCGGTGGGTGTGTTTAAAGGTGGGCGGCTTGATTTGAAAGGGGCACTATATAAGCGCAAGCGCGGGGCTTAGAGATGAGACGGAAGGAGAGACGAGAGCAGAGAGAGAGGGAGAGACGGTGAGAGAGTCGGTCCGCTACCGCGACAATACTAACCGCACTGCCTGCCGGGTTTCGCCGTGAACTGAAGCATGGACCGAACTGAAGCATGGACCGGAGTGGAGCTTGAACCTGGAGCCGGACCTCAATGCCTGATCCATCTGCCTGGACCTTCCTCCCCTGCCATCTGCCTGGACCTTCTCGTCCTTCCTGCTATTCCTCTTTCATGTAAGTCTGTTTGTGTTGTCCTGGGCGTGCTAATTAAGACTGTATAAGGTTGCCCTGTGTCTGCTTTTTCTTATTATTGTACAGTACATGCCCTTCTTTCATTTCCTCTTTTATTAGTCCCCTACTGGTGTACACCAGAGGGGACGATAGGTTTGCTTGCCGTCCCTCCGTCCGTCAGTCTGTCAGTCCGTCAGTCTGTCAGTCCGTCAGTCCGTCATGCAAAGAACAGTTTTCCGGACTTTTTTTTCTAAACGCTTAATGCTAATGATTTCAAACTTGGCACATGGTTTCCTCATGATAAGTTACAGGTCAAGTTCGAACTTCACGACGTTTCGATCATTTTTAACAAAGTTAGGGCACTTTGAACTTTGGTAATTCTGATAATTTTGATGATCCTTAACTCAGTGCCATTTTAAGTTTTAATTTCCTTTAAATAACAATTTCTCTGCAATAATAGGACCGATTGAGATAAAATTTTCACCATATGATGGACTCGGTCTGTAGAATATTTCAATGGTATTTATGACGTCACAGGTCACGTGGTTCGGTCGACATATTGTTTTTCGTGAAAACACGAAAACCCCTTTTTCTCTGCAATGGCTGGACAGATCGAGGCCAAACTTTGCAGGCAAAATCGCATACCCATGACGAACATAAAAGTCAACGAGCATGACGTCATGCGTCACATGGTTTCAGAGTTATCACGTTTTTAAGCATGAACCTTTAAAACCGAGCTCCTCCCTCATTTTTGATCCAATCGAGGGGAAACTTCACAGATCTGTTCAGCACTAAAATGTCCTTTTGGAATTTGCGATAGGGCACGTGGTTTGGCAGATATCGTTAATTAAACGAAAATATTTTTTAAAATGGATATCTCTTGTTTATTCTCGAGTTCTCCTCAAGCCGCACTGCACGTCCTCAGCCTCGTCTCGCGAACGTCAACTGCGCGGCACAGCGTGCGCTTTCCGGAGGGGCGGAGCCAAGCCGAGCAACATATATATACACATCGATCATTGATCGTGAACCGAAAAATATGATAAATTACTGATGGTTTCAGAGTTATGACTTTTTAAAGCATGAACCTTTAAAACCGAGCCCCTCCCTCATTTTTGATCCAATCGAGGGGAAACTTCACAAATCTGTTCAGCATGTCAGTCTACTAAAATGTCCTTTTGGAATTTGCGATAGGGCACGTCGTTTGGCAGATATCGTTAATTAAACGAAAATATTGTTTTTAAATGGATATCTCTTGAATCGCTAGTACCTCAGACGGTGAGTTGGTAATAATTTATATAATTCACACAGTGCAATACATGCAGGCCGCTCCACAGAGCGACCTTGCAGGCTTATCAACGAGGTGAGGCATGACACAGGTGTCTCAGCATACCTCAGATCAAGTTTGAAAACCAGCATCAACCGTGCATAAATTTGCATATTCGATCATTTTTGACAAAGTTATGGCACTTTGAACATTGGTAGGGGACATGTATTGCAGCGCAATACTCAGAATGCTTGTTAGTGAAAGTAATAAATCATATTTGTTCGTTCTTACCTTTTGATTTCTTCTCATTCGATCGCTTTCGTCTTTTCCTCAATTGAGTACTGGTGGCACGATTTCAGAACCGCTCAGAATCGGGTTAGACTTTTTGCTAACGGCTCGGGCTTTGGATTGCTAAACCGCTCGGCAATTTCCATCTTGTCCGCGGTCCGAGCAGGAGTTATCTCCCTGCTTCACGGCCAGGGGTAGCACTCAGGTATTTGGGACTTTATTGACCAATCACCATGGCTACTCCCGACCGGAAGGAGCATTATAACTTCTAGGGTTGGGGGAACGGCCAGCTTAAAAGACAAGGGGATTAACCCCTCCCCCCCCTCCCCTTGGTAAGGGGAGCACCGACACCCCAAATCCATAACAATTGGTGTCTGGGAGTGGGATTGGACCCGAACCAAATATTAATACATCTGAAAAATTTGGTCAAAATTTCCAGCGGCCAAAGTTTTATTACAACATCTAAATTGTATCGTGCCATGGATGATCAAGGCGATCGGATGCTGGTGGGGGGAAATGAGGAGTTAGAGTCAACCCAGGACCCCAGGGAAGAGGTGGGAGTAATGGAGGAGGAGGATAATGAAGGTGTGGTAGAGGGGGTTACAGGCACACAAACTGGCGGCGCCTCGCAAATGGCCGCGGCGAGAGCCGCGCCCGCAGCGCCAATGGATATGCAATCCTATGTGGGCGACATGCAAGTCTTCATGGCGCAGCTCCTGAATGGATTGAAAAAGATAAATTGCAAATTAGACGCCCAAGGGGACGAGATGAAAGCTCAGGGTGAGCAATTGGGAAATCTAATTGAAGGGTGTGGTAATAGAATGGGTGACCGCATACAAAAATTTGGGGAGAACATAGACCGCAGGTCAAGCGGGAAAAGCACATTTGTACGCGACGACGAGGTAACGCGGCTAGAGGAGCGCGGGAGAAGCGAGTTGGAGCAAGGCACAGCCGGGTGGACCGGGATAGAAATCGCAACTCGGGGTGTGAAAAACCTGACGGCCGCCGAATTGGACAGGGCAAATTCATATGCAGCGGTGGAAAAAGAAAAAGAATTAATTCAAATGGAAAAAGAAATTAAAGAATTAATTATAGTCGAAATTGAAATTGGAGAGACAGCAGGCAAAGAAAAGCACTCGTTGGAGGAAGGAATGGAAATTGCTCAAAGTCTGTATTCGCATCCTGATGCCGTGCTTGCTATTCCTTATAAAGATTTGCAGGTGCGTGTGGAGAGGAGGATTCCAAAGGTGAGCCGGGCTGTATATGGTGCAACAAGATTTTGCAGGAGAGTGTTTGGCGCGAAAAGAATTTTCGCGCGCTTGGGATCCCAGCGTACCGCGGGCGTTTGTGGGAGGTCCGTGGTGCGCTGTGTGAGTGGAAATGGTGCGTCTGTGCGAATGGCGCCGGAGCGAGAGTGTGATACCGAGTGCGAGAGCGAACGCACGCCAGAGTGTATGGGTGATGAATGCAACACAGAGAGTGAGAGCGATACAGAGTGTGGAAGTAGGAGTGAGTGTGACCAGGAGTGTGAGGCGGATGAAGAGCGTGTGCGAGGAGGCACACCTGAGTTGGTTGTGGAGCACGTGATGGGGAGTGTTACAGGGGATGTAACGGAAGAGTGCACGCCCGTGGTGGTTATGGAGTACGTAACGGGGGAGAGTGCACACGAGGAGTGCATGAGCATTATGAGTGTGCCTGAGTGTGTAGGTGCGAGTAGGGAAGGGAATGCATGAGGAGAAAGTGCAATGATGGAATGCCTGGAATGCATGAAGTGTATGGAAGGCGAGAGGACGACTTGGTGTGCGAATGTGTGTAAAAGGGGTCGCGTATGCGTTTGAGCATGCAAGTCGAGCATCGACATTGACCGGGACAGCGTTTAGGCTGACAGGTAGCCGACGCGAGCTTTCGGTGCGCGGTATTCTATGTGTGCTGCGGGAGCCGGCCGGGATCGTGGCCGCGTCGTTCCTGCACGGAGCATCATGCACAATTCGAGCCGAGCCCCGCCCTGCACGGTTGGTGCCACGCTTTGTTAGGCAAAGCGATCGGCCCGGTTCGAGAGGTAGGAGGGGTCGGAGCGGCGCCCCCTTGTGGTGGCGGCACTCCGGCCAGGCAAGGCTGGGCCACCGCGCATGGGAGCGAAAGGCCCTGCGTAGGGTTGGTGCTTGGAGCCTTGGCCCGACAAAACCTCCTCCCCAGAATCGATGCCGGACGGACCCAACCACAGGAGACAGACCACCCGTATGCATCGCGCGGCTTTGCGAAGCTGAGCTTTGAAAATGCATTGACGCACCGAGGCTCATAGTGCAGTGGACTGGATAGTGAAATTGATGGCAAATGGTATATGATGTAGAGGGATGGTAGATCTGCCATCCCTCACATTGTATTTTTTTCTTGGTGGCACATGAGCTATAGATTTATGGGGTATGGTGGTGAAAACCTAGCCAGGGAGGGCTTGGATAACGTATAGGGATTTAGAAAATGCCCATAGGGGACTATAGATTTAAGTAGCGACATCTACCTGTAGTAGGGGACATAGGTAGATTAGATGGATGATAACGACGAGGGAGTGCTTAGTATATGGGAAGACGGGGAGCACGAATTTCAGAAGGGAGTAGATAGCTTGGATGATGTTATGTGTTTGTGGTGAGAGTGATGAAATGAGGAATTGAGGGGCAATGGTTTGTAGAAGTGAAAGTGCATGAGCAGAGTATTGTGAAAGGTGTGATTGTACACTGAATGATTGACTTGCATGGAGGCAAGTGAGAATGGTTGTGTGGAATCAATGGTGTGGAGTGAGTGGAGTGTGGAATGAGTAGTGTGGAATGGATGGTGCGAAAGAGTGAGTGGGGGAAGGATGGACCCCCTTCACGAATACCCAGGGAGGGTAGTTTAAAAGTAGGTAGAGGGAGTAGGTAAATTGTGGTTGGATATTGGCATCTGTGGTGCGAGAGTAGCAGAGTACTGCTTGGATGGGTGCATTAGTGAAATGAAATTGGCTGGGCATGTGGCCTGTTAGAGCATGTGATTGGTTGAGCACTCCGCCACTCTTAGTCTGTCGGCCAGGTGAGGCCACAGGTAGGCTCTGGGAGCCAGTTAGTGTTCAATGGGGCCCGAGGATCCGGAGGACGGACCCGGGTAGCCAGTGCCAGAGAGGGCACCGAGTGGGGTGAGAGAGCCAGAGGGCCTTCCCCAGATAGGTTAGGGTGAGGAACAGGTAAGCTCGGGAGGCAACTGCAGTGGCGGAGGTGCGCAGGTAAGTAGACCTGCTAGGGGAGCCACACGACCCAGCCCTGAAATTGTGCGAGGGCACAGGGAGTAGAATCGGGGGAGTGAGACCCCAAATTGGTGAGCGCCACAGTATGTGCAATGGGAATTGGTTTTTAGTACCGCATAGAGTAAGATGGCCAATGGTTTTGCAGGGAAAGACCCCGGGTAGTGTAAAGTGTGTTATTGTCATTTAGAGGGTAGATAGGAGAAAATCTCTACGCACCATCCGCATCCACTCACCAAGGTGACAGACTCCACACCGATTGTGCAAATGTTTGGAATGGGGAGACGCATCATGACGTGGGGGAGACATTGATTAGATTCCATCTCTTCCTCCTTTGGAGGGATTGATGATAAATTTGGTTTCGTGGGATTTATGATGAATTTGGTATTAGGGGAGATATGGGGGAGACAGGACGTAGAGACGAATTTGTAAATTGTGTAAATACGGGGTAGGGGCAAAGGTAGGTTAGGTGACGGGGGGGGGGGGGGGGAACGTACGCTAGGGACGAGCTTTCTCAGCTCGCTCTCCAGTGCACCTCCCTTGCATTGCCTTGTTTGTAATGTGTACTCTTGCGGCCTTTCCCCGCTGCTTGCTTGTCCTCCTTCCCCCACTCACGGATCTGTTTCTTTTGGGCCCGGGGGGAGTGTGCAGGTGTTCGCAGTTGTGCGCCCGCACCCTCGCTGCTTGCCTGCCTGGACCGGTACACCACTTTATGGACCACACGTTTTTGTGGCCGAGCACCACTTTATGGACCCCACGTTTTGGGGCCTGGCACCTCTGCTGGGACCGGCCATGGTGGCCAGTGGCATCTGCTTGCGGACCACGGTTGAGGTGGCACCTAAGCCATGCAGGTGGACCACCCTTAGTTGGCCCCTGCTGGCCGTAATAAAAAAAGAATTGGACGCGTTTTGTGCCCTTTTTGTTTTATTGACCAAATAGGCAGCAAGCAAGGAAAACGCCCAGAAACATCGGCCCAGAAGCCATCGGCCCACCTGAGAAGACGCCAGTTCATTTACTTATTGAAATGTATGACTGTGCACTGGATGGTGCTTTTCGTGCATGGTGGTGCTTTTGTGCTTTTTAGTGCACCTTATTATTTAATTGTGCATTTCTGTGCATGTGGTTATGGTGTATTGTTACAGTGCAGTGCATGGCATTACCTTTCCTCTTTCCAAAAGTTCTGCTTTTGTTTCCCAAAAAGACAGGTCCTGGGTGTAGTTTTGTAAATAATCAAAATAGTAATACTAGTCTTTGTAAATAATGCTCCCCACCATAAATGTTTAGTTTGAAAATTAATTCCGAATTCAGTTATTCTGTGGGCGTGAGTCAGTTAGGTAGAATGCAACGCAGCAGGCATTTTGTTAAAACTTAATTGTTAAAAATGTCGCACTCAGGGTGAGGTTAAAAGTAGAGGGTTACTCCACCTGAGTGTCACACTAAGTTAAAGTTTTGTCGGCACGGAACGTGCCTGGAGGAGAGAAGGGTGCAGTGTTATGGTTTTTAGAACCTTCACTTGTAAATAATAATTCTTGTAAATAATTCTCCTCACTTAAAAAGGTTGCACTCATAGTTAGTCCACAAACAACACGTAGGACACCATAGGAACCTTTCAGTTACTTCATTAGTATGTGTTTCAGGTAAGGCTCTATTTCCAATAGTTTGACTCTGCGTTGCATTAATCAAATAACCTAGGCCCCTTGTTCAATCCTATTCATTTTGCGGCGTAGCCTCCCTCCAAATTGTATTGTGCCTCTTCTTTTTACTTTTTTTTGTATACAAGATCGAGGCTCATGAAAGAGCTAACATTAATCACACAGAAAGACAAACCTACACATATAACATATAACATGGGGAGCAGTAGACAAGATGGGGCGAGAGGGGGAGGAACACAAACACAACATCTGAGAGCAGGGACATCGAGAGATCTGTGGGAGGGAGAGGGCTTTTGGGGGAGAGGAGGCATGGGAGGGGGGGGGGTGGGAGAGTTATAAAACATATGGACACAGCCAGGACTTCCAGGAAAGAAGTTGGAATTTCAAACAAGGTGGATCTGGGGTGAATTAGTGGGGGTAGAAAAGATCAAGGTTTTGGATGGGGAAAGATAAGAGATGGTGGTGAACAGCTGTTTTAAAGACCTGGAGGGAGGAGTGGGATTGACGGGAGTGTGGGAGTTTGTTCCAGAGGCGGGAGAAAAGAGGAATGAAAGAGTGAAGGTGAGCAAGATTTCGGCAGTTTAACCATCAGAGGGTTGCTGGCAGATTTTGTGCGACCTGTAGGAATATTTGGGGGACAAAGCACAGAGAGAGCTGGGGGAGCAAGGCGGGAGAGGAGTCGGTAGAAGACAGAAATACAACCTACCTGTCTGCGATGAGTGAGTGAAAGGCCCTCGGATATAGCTTCATCACGGGAGATTCCAATGATTCTGAAAGCTTTGGTTTCAACAGCGTGAAGCCGAGCTAGGTGTGAGGCAGGAGCACCGGCCCATAGGGGAGAACAGTATTCCATTGAGCTGCGGATGAAAGCCATGTATGTGGTGAAGAGCTCAGGTGTGCCGAGGAAGGACTTCGCACGACGGAGGATGCCCAGTCAGCGACTGGCTTTGGAGGCCAGCTTGGAAATGTGGTTTTCCCAAGAAAGATCATGGCAGATAGTGAGACCCAAAAGCTTGAGCGACAGAACTTCTTGGAGAGGATTGTTGAGAAAGTAGATGGGAGGGATGTCCAGTCTATATTTTCGGAGAGACATAGTAAGAGTGTGAGATTTGTCAGGATTGAAAGACATGTTCCACTTGTTTGACCAGTCTGTGATTTTGTCCAGGTCTTCAGAGAGTGAGGAGGCTGCAGACTGCCGATCTGAGGGAAGAGGAATGGAGCGGCAGAGAGTGGAGTCATCAGCAAAGAGATAGAGAGGATTTTCCAGAGAGTCGGAGAGATCATTGATAAAGACCAGAAAAAGCACAGGGCCCAGAACACTGCCTTGGGGAACTCCAGCCTGGACTGGAAGGGGAGATGAGAGAAAACCATTCAGGGCCACATGTTGTCTACGACCAGAGAGGAAGTCCGCAAGCCATGCATGGAGATTTCCATGGATGCCATAGGAGGAGTGTTTGGTGAGCAGAGCTGGGTGCCAGACCCTATCGAAGGCACGTGATATTTCAAGGGAGACGGCTCTGATTTCCTGTTTGGCATTGAGGACCTCCATCCATTGTTGAGACAGCAGAAGCAGCATGTCCAGAGTAGAATGACCTGGTCTGAATCCAAATTGATGATCGGAGATCAACCCATTGGAGAAGAGGAAGGATTTCATATCCGAAGCAATGATGGATTCCATGACTTTGCTGATAATTGGGAGCAGGCTGATTGGTCTGTAGTTGCAAGGATCAGTTTTTGCACCTTTTTTGTGTAAAGCGGTAATGTTTGCTGATTTCCAGGATGCTGGCAGATGACAATGAGCAAAAGAGAGGGTGAAAAGAACAGAGAGAGGGTGAGGTAGAGCGGCAGAGCAGGATTTTAGGACCCGTGGGCTGATGCCGTCTGGTCCAGTTGCAGAATCAGAGTCGAGGTTTGACAAAAACTCCTCCACCTTGTCAGGAGAGAAGGACACAGAGTCCAGGAGCAGTTGGGTCTTCTGGGTAAGGTGGGAACAGAGAGAGATGGGTTTGGGACACAAGATTTTGAGGCAAACACAGAGTTGAGGCATTTGGCTTTGTCACGTGCGGTGTCAACTGTGTAGCCATTTGAGGTAAGGGAGGGGATGGAGGGGGAACAAACACCAGAAACGGATTTGACCAGTTGCCACCAGGATTTGGAGGAAGGAGACAGGTTTGAGAGTTCATTCTTCAGTGTGGAGAGATAGTGCTTCCTGGCACTCCTGAAGGTAGAGACACACTTGTTCCGAGCTCGGTGGAAGGAATTGAGATTGCCTTCAGTTGCATTAGCCTTCCAAGAGGCAAAAGCAAGTTGTTTCAGGGCAACTGCCTCACCACAAGATTCAGTGTACCATGGATGGGAGGAAGGGTAAGACAACTGAAGACGTTCAGCAGCGTTCGCTGCATTGAGCCTTCGCTGCCGCATCGCTTGCTCCAAACGCCATTAACCATGCGGTCAGAGCGGAGAAAAAGGGGGAGGAGTTGTCAGGGCGAGGCGTGGCCCCGTCAACGTGTCACCAAGGGAGGAGTCGGTGAGCCCTCGCGCCAACCAGGGCCGAGGCGAGCTCACCGGTGGGTGTGTCTAAAGGCGAGCGGCTTGATTTGAAAGGGGCACTATATAAGCGCAAGTGCAGGACTTAGAGATGAGACGGGAGGAGAGATGAGAGCAGAGAGAGGGAGAGATGGTGAGAGAGTCGGTCCGCTACCGCGACAATACTAACCGCACTGCCTGCTGGGTTTCGCCGCGAACTAAAGCGTGGACCGGAGTGGAGCGTGAACCTGGAGCCGGACCTCAACGCCTGAATCATCTGCCCGGACCTTCCTCCCCTGCCATCTGGCTGGACCTTCTCCTCTTTCCTGCTATTACACTTTCGTGTAAGTCTGTTTGTGTTGTCCTGGGCGTGTTAATTAAGACTGTATAAGGTTGCCCTGTGCCTGCTTCTTCTTTTTATTGTACATGCCCTTCTTTCATTTCCTCTTTTATTAGTGTAAGTAATAAATCATATTTGTTCTTTCTTAGCTTTTGATTTCCTCTCATTCGATCGCTTTCGTCTTTTCCTCAATTGAGTACCGGTGGCACGATTTCAGAACCGCTCAGAATCGGGTTAGTCTTTTTGCTAACGGCTCGGGCTTCGAATTGCTAAACCGCTCGGCAATTTCCATCTTGTCCGCAGTCTGAGCAGGAGTTATCTCCCTGCTTCACGGCCAGGGGAAGCACTCACGTATTTGGGACTTTATTGACCAATCACCCTGGCTACTCCCGACCGGAAGGAGCGTTATAACTTCTAGGGTTGGGGGAACTGCCAGCTTAAAAGACAAGGGGATTAACCCCCTCCCCCCCTTGGTAAGGGGAGCGCCGACCCCCGAATCCGTAACAATATATAAATCCGTAACAATACAAGCACATCCTTAGTAATATAATTAATCCTTTTCTACGAGATTTTATAAACTATAGCATAATATTGTGAAGATTCATCAAAGAACTGAACTATTTCTATCTCATTAACAATACATCAGTTTATTGTCATCATAATGCTTTTTTTATCAATTAAGAGTACAAGGGACAGGTTTATATTGGAATGCTTGCAACGACTCGCTTACCTGTGGAAGTTTCATACTTCTACATTCCTCCATTTTTGTTTGTTTGTTTGTTTAAATTAAGACAATTAATTAAACAACAATTAAAAGGTCCTAAAATTACAAAATTTGGATGTTCAATTTCCCGTTTACTAATGCATACGCCATCCACGTGAGAAGATCTGGTCGTTTAATAGATGTCTTTTTGTTCATTGAATCCATCCGTTGTTGACAGTTCAGTTTATTGTATTCAAGTGAGTCACTGTTGATTATGCGGCCATATAAGGTTGTCTGCAATGACTGATAGATGTTGTGCCAGCAGAAGGCGTACCACACGCTACTCCATCAAATGTGTATTGCTTTAACATCACTTAGCAGCACACGTATATCTGCAAACAAACTTTACCTGATACACATGCACAAATTTTTCCAGTTCAAAATAAAGGTTATCACTATTATTTCCTTTATCCGTTTCACCATTATCTGGGCGACACTGTCAGCATGATTCGATGTTCATCACCTGCAACATTTGGCAATTATGATTCCAGGATGTTTTACTGTAAAGAGAATGCTGGAACTCTGTTTGAGAAAGAGACCGATTACTTGTGTGGTTGAAAATCAAGTGTGGACCATCTCCTTCTGGCGTCATGGTAGCACCTGCATTATTGTGCGTATGAGGTTGGGCAAGATCATAAAATGACCCTGCTCCATACGTAGCATCATTGCCACTCTTGCAGTGAGCCTTCGTAGACCTTGACCAGGGCTGTCAACCGGTTGCAGTTGATCTGCCTTTTCACACAGTGTGATTGGGCAGAGAGTGCAGATGAGATGTTGCTTGATCATCCAAACGATGCCAGGTGTGGGCCTGAGATAAAAGGTGCATCGATGGAGACGTTAGGACCATCATGTCCAAGTGGTCCAAAGCCCATGCCAGAAACAGCCAGCGGGGTCATGGAGGCCCAGTGTAGAAAAGGCAAGGCCATCCACTTACAACTCCACACTGGTCAGCAGTCACAGTCAGGACTTGGTTCCTTGGCAGTCGATGGAGTAATGACATCCAGCCCAAGCATTCAGTCGGAGTTGAAGGTAACATGTTGTCATGCCAATGGGAGAAACGCCCTTAACTGTTGACATTAATTCCCATTTGGCTGCTGCCGCAATGGATGTTCCAGGCACTGAACTGAAGCAGGTGGTCGCTCTTTGCTCATGCATAACAGTGTGCTTCAGACGAATGGTTACATGAGTTCCCAGTGGTGATGGTGAACATCATTTCTCCAAATCTTCCAGAGGATGGTACCTTTGCCATGCATCGGAGGGCGGTGTATGCCAAATTAACCCCTCCTTTGGCCAGATTTACTGCTCATAGCACTTCCCAAAGCAGTTATCACTTCATTTCTTTAAATGCAAGGTGGTCTTTCCATTTCTATATCTGAATCTGCTCTCCACACACTCTGAATCAGATAGAGTGAGTACACCTTAACATTAAGTGACCATGCTCTAACTGATCATGTTTATCCTATTTCAGCTTCATATTCAACAGTTTGCTGTTTTCCTTTGAAACATTCAAAGATTATATTTTCATATATATCACAAAGACATAAGGTTCAACATCAGATGTATATTTATCATGACAAAACACCAGATGTATTTAACTTATGATATGTCCATCAACTCAGATATCTCTCACCTTCTGATTCATTATTTGACAATTTAAAATTATGTGGTCCTTGTAATACAAGTCAACAAGGAATTTAATCACTATCTTACCTTCTATATCAACAACTTTCCTATTATTATTACCAAACAGGTATAAAATGAGTAATTCATATAGCTCACAAATGCTGAACTCATGCATTTAAAAAAAATCATTTAATGTTAGGTAAATATGGTTAAAATCACAAACAGGACTACCTAGCCACAATCAACTTTCCATGATCTATTTATCATCATCGATTCCCCACTTTTGTTTTTTTTAAAAGAAGTTAGTCAATAGTTTCTACAAATAGTGTTTAGTTTTTTAAATGGTGCTTGAAGTCACATCAGTTTCCTGGTTTCAAACGTTGGTGATATTAGATCACTGGCCTTATAAGACCGGCACAATACATAACATCCTTTTATCTTATCATTCTGAATCTGCGCCGTCCAACTGTATAATTATTTGTTTCAGTTGTATTATTTCTTTATCTAAGTCACCATAGAGATCTTCCTCATCTGAGTCCACATTTGGTTCTTCTCTATAATCAGGGGGCCAGGAGCTGAACCTGGAAAGTGGTTCCAAAGTTTTTTTCTCAGTGTTTTCATGTTATATAGGTATTGTACTCTATGCATGATGGCATTCTCCCGTCATTGAGCATTTTCATATAACAGGTTTTATACAAATGCGGCTATCAGGATGCAAAACACTGGTTTTAGTGGGGTGGGGAAAATAGAAATACCCTTATATCTTTACAAGCATTCAAGCTAGGGTCTTGATTTTTTGCATAAGGCCTTTAGTTGGTATACACAACCCCTTCTACCCACAAACAGTATTGTTATGCCATGGTCAATATTAAATGACATCCCAAGGTTACTCTCAATCCCCCTCCTGCTCTTTATTAATGGCTGCTTGCAACACAGCGAATCATCAAGAAAAGGACCAATTTAGCATCTCCATCTGATTTTTCCAAATGAGATAACCTCAATAATCAAAATATGTCTTTTATTTCATCAATATTTTATCCCGACCATGTCATGTTATTTATTTTGAGATGGGTATACTGCCGTACTCAGCAATCTTTTGGAAAATACACAGATCCATGCATGATGTACACTTGTTTGCGTCTGTATTATTATTATTTACATATCAAGGTGGTTGTCATTTTCCATAAAGCCCGTTCACCAATTTTCGTTCACTAACTTTTGAGAAACACAGACGATGTCCACATTTAGACCAACATTTTGTCCCACAATAGATTATCCAGTTTTTTGTCCATCTGGTCTATCATTGTTAGTTTGTGCAGTTCTCCTTGCAGACACCCTTTACTTCCCTGGTCAATTCTTCCCATATTATTTTACCCCAAAATTAATAACTCATATTTTCACATGCCAGAAAAACAACGACATGACACCAGTTCAAGACATTAGTCTACAACCTGAGACATGATCATCATGTGACCTCCATAGCGTTGGCTCCCAAAAATTGGTAAATCAATTCTTTCAAATTTTTTCTTTATCGATGACTCTGTCCAACCTTCAATATTCCACGACTCCTGCAACAAATTTTCTCATGCACACTCAAATTAGAGCCTTGTCACATATCTGTACATGAAATTTAACAAATGAAAATTTTACAAACAAGTAATTATGACATTGGAATGACCTCTAAACATACCTAAACTAGCAACCTAGCCTGGCGATGTTAAACACCCCACACTTCTGTATATTGTTATGTCGGGAGGGTAGAGCAATATCTATAGTCAGGTAGATCTGAATAGGTAACATGCTTCGTCTGTCGCGATAAGGAATCTACCCTGTAAAACGTTCTGTGTGTAGTCCGGTTTGTCAGTTAAGGAGTATACCTGTGAACATACTAGGATGTTCGTGTGCTAGGTAGTTGTAGGGATTAAAGATAACAGCCTTGTGTGTCAAACCTGGTAATCAAACCTTTGTCCCTTATGGCAATGCACACCAACATAAACACTTAGATAGGCCCTTAGTGCAACATTAAATAATCCCTTTCCCTCACCACAATGACTTTGGAAGACGGACAGGAAGCCAGATCAAGACACCGCCAATGATGGCTGCCGCCGGCCACACCACCAGATCGCCTGGCAACATCGCGTGGTACGAGCTGTGATTGGTTGGAGCGGGAGGCACTCGACCAATGGAAGAAAGCCAGCGAGTGCGAACCTGCAGCCAACCAAGGGGAGGAGAACGAAGACGCAGCTGGGAGGGAGGTGACTCATTTGAAGGAAGGGTCTGGAAAGTTGGACGGGGAGGGTGAAGGTGATAAAATGGTGCTGCACGACATTTTTAGCAGCTCCAGCTCTTGGAGTTGGCCCGGGGGTCTCAGAGCGTGCAGTCGAATTCCTTTCTCTTGGCTTCTTCTCGTCTAGATGCTGTTCTCTCCTCCTGCACTCTCCCCGTTCCTGTCTCTGTGTGCCTCGTGCTTGGAGATCGGCCCCATTCAGGTTGTGGAGTGGTCTCGTGTGGAGATCGCTGGCGGTACTTTGGTGCCGCATGGTGCTTGTGGTGCTTTTGGTGCTTTGGTGCCACGTGACGCTTGTGGTGCTTTTGGTGCCGCGTGGTGCTTTTGAGGTGCTTCTGGACGCGTGGTGCATTGGCGTGGTGCTTGGAGCCAGACAAGACCGCGTTGGACGACGGACGTACCACAGATAAGGCTGCACTCACGCCCAACATTTACGAGTACACGACGTTTCTTTTTATTAATCCATTCCTGTGTGCTATTTCTGAAGTGAGTTGTGGGGACATCCCAATTTAGGACTTTTATTTAATACCATGTTTACCTGTCCCTACCCTTTTATTACAATAAACCCTTTTATTATTTCTCATTCCCTTCAAATCTTATGTTTGTTTGAGTTCGTTCCCCTTCCACAGTTACGCACTTTTACCTCATTTTCCACTTCCCTTCTTCTCCCGTGCGGTTGATAGCAAAAGCAAAATCCGTGTTTGGTCGTCGCCTCCAGTAGATCCGTTTGGTCCATCTGCGGTCCCTGGTGTTAACCGGAGGGGTTCGCGCGACAATATGTTCTTACTCTGGCCACTTTCTCAACAACATATTACTTTTTTTAAATTCTAGACTTTTTCGTCTAATAATTTCACCATTATAAGATTTGACCTTTCAAGTTCGTCTTCCAAATCCTGGTAAGAATTTATTTTGGCACTGTTCTCCACCAATTACCCTTTCCTTGTCTCAAAGTATCATCTTGGAGGTCACTGTTTGCTTTCGACAAGTATTTATCAAAGCCTTCAGCCAAACTATTAGCAATATTATTTCTGGGATTATCATCAAGCCAATGAATAAACAAGTACAAAAAGTTTTAATTAAAACAAAAGCCGCGTCGATGTTACACAATGCCTAGATGCAGCTGTGCCTATAACGTCGATGTTATAGGCACAGGACATTCCTATTGATTCGATTACTTGATGTTATTTTTGTGCAAAGTGAAAATATATCTCGGCAATTTCCCGTGTGTGGCGACGAATTTTTAATATATCTCGGCATTTTCCCGTCTGTTATTTCAGGCGGTGTATGACTGACCATGCCGCGATTGAAAAAATATATATCTCGGCAATTTCCCGTGTGTGGCGACACGTGAACGAAGCTATGGTCCTCTCTCCACATTATTGTGACGACGTATAAATTAAATATTTCATCGTGACGATTGTCATCAAATGGACGAATTTTAAATATATCTCGGCATTTTCCCGTCTGTTATTTCAGGCGGTGTATGACTGACCATGCCGTGATTGTAAAAAAAGATATCTCGGCAATTTCTCGTGTGTAGCGACACGTGAACGAAGCTATGCTCCTCTCTCCACATTATTGTGACGACGTATAAATTAAATATTTCATCGTGACGATTGTCATCAAATGGACGAATTTTTAATATATCTCGGCATTTTCCCGGCTGTTATTTCGGGTGGTGTATGACTGACCATGCCGTGATTGTAAAAAAATATATCTCAATGGACTTGAAGTTACAGGCCTTTGAGAATTCATTTCGTTCTATAAAGGGCAACTTTCATCGGATTTTCTTCCCGTTTTTTTTTCAACCGAGTCTAAAATTATGTTAGCGACTGTGAAAAATGAAATGATATATCGAATTTGATTTGAAATAAAACTGTGTGAGAGAGGAAGACACCACAGGCCTACAAAACAGGCCTCAAAGCTATGCGAGTTAATAAAATGGTGGATATTTGTTTATATGAAGCCTCTCCCAGAATGGGTGGAGCTTTGAGGTTTTGTCTTCTCTGCAAGAACAAGAAGAACAAGAACAAGAAGAACAAGAAGAACAACAACAACAGCAGAGGGCACTGTATTAGCAGCGTCTGCGACGCGGCTAAAAAGGAATTATTCTTTATAAAAGGAATTAATACATGGTGTAACCAACTCACTCAGCACAAGGACCCCAGGTTGACACGAGTATTCTTCTCTCGATTGAACTATTTTGGCTTATTTTATATCAATTAGGACAAAGGGAGAATATTTGATTGGGTCCTCACAGTGGGAGGGGGCAGGAAGGAGAAGATCGGGGGATGATGGATTCTGATAAGGGATTGGGGAGGGATTGATCGGGGTTCGAGGAATTACTGATTAAGCCGTTATCTTCTTAGTGGGTCACTTGAACCAAAAGATAATTGTCTTTGTGCAACAAAGCTTTCACAATGATATCCTCAATTTGTATTTACACAGGACTGCAAAGGAGAGATGCAGTGCATTCAGAAATTATTCACACCGCTTCACTTTTTCACTTTTTGTTGTGTCGCAGCCTTTTGCAGTTATGAAGGTATGTACAGTCACATGAAAAAGTAAGTACACCCCATGTAAAGTTTTGACTTTTTCAAAATATTTCAACATACATCTATTTGATCTTCATTTCAACAATATTGATAGATAAAGGTGATATAATATAACAAATATCATGAAACATTTACATTTTGTCATCCATTGTATAATTTAAATAAACAAATGCAAATTTCGCATGTGGAAAAAGTAAGTACACCCCATGAAATGATTTTTTATCTTTTTAACATACGTGGACATATCAATATTTGATCTTCATTTAAACTGTATGTATAGATAAAGGTGATCCAATTGAACAAAAAACAATGAAAAATTTACTTTGCAATAATTTATTCAACAAAAAATTGTTGCACAGCATGCACAATTGCATGCACAGCTCATTTCAAATCCCCCCACAACATCTCGATGGAATTTTGATCCGGGCTTTGACTTGGCCATTCCAGAACGTTCTATTTCTTTCTTTTCAGCCATTCTTTGTGGGATTTACTGGTATGTTTAGGGTTCTTGTCATGTTGCAAGGTCCACCTTCGGTTGAGCTTCAACTTTCCAACAGATGGCCTCACATTATCCTCAAGCACCCTCTGGTACAATGAAGAATTCATAGTGGATTATATGATGGTGAGCTGCCCAGGCCCTGATGCAGCAAAGCTGCCCCTAACCATAATATTTCGACCACCATGCTTTACAGTTGGTATCAGGTTCTTGTGGTCAAATGCTGTCTTCGGTTTTCACCAAACATGTCTTCTGGTACTGTGGCCAAATATTTCTACCTTTGATTCATCTATCCAGAGCACATTGTTCCAAAAGTGCTGGTCTTTGCCTAGATGTTCATTGGCAAATTTTAGTCTTGCCCTGATATTCTTTCTGGACAGAAAATGTTTCCTCCTGGCACACCTCCCATGTAGATCAAATTTGTGCAGCCTCTTTCTAATGGTAGACTCGTGCACTTTGACATCAACAGTGGCAATATCTACGTGAAGGGTCCCGTGATGACATTCTGGGAGTTCGTAGAGTCTTTCAGCATCTTGCGGTCTGCTCTCGGGCTGAACTTGCTGGGGCGGCCTGGCTTGAACAAGTTGGCAGTTGTTTGGAATCTTGTCCACTTGTAGATGATCTTCCGGACAGTCGAATGATTGATTTCAAATTGTTTGGAGATCTTTTTAAATCCCTTCTCAGACTGGTAGGCATCTACAACCTTCTTTCTGAAGGCCTCAGAGAGCTCTTTTGATCTAGGCATGGTGACGCCGCACACTTCAACAACAAAGAGCAAACCAAACTAAATGTCTGAGGTTTAAATAAGACAGGTTCCCCCAAGGTCCTCTCTGATGATGTTCTAATCATTTGCACCTGAGGTGGTGCACCTGATTCTAATTTTAGGTATTTGAAGTAGTGATAAATGTAGGGGTGTACTTACTTTTTCCACATGCGAAATTTGCATTTATGTTTATTTAAATTATACAATGGACTACAAAATGTAAATGTTTCATGATATTTGTTATATTATATCACCTTTATCTCTCAATATTGTTGAAATGAAGATCAAATAGCTGTATGTTGAAATATGTTGAAAAAGTCAAAACTTTACATGGGGTGTACTTACTTTTTCACGTGACTGTATATATACGTATTCACACACACATACTTAAAAATATAATTAATCCTTTTCTACAATATTTTATAAACTATAGCATAGTATTGTTAAGATTCATCAAAGAACTGAACTATTTCTATCTTATTTACAATTACACACTTGTACATCATTATTAACTCTTATACATCAGAGTTTATTGTCATTATAATGCATTTTTATCATTTAAGCATTAAGAGGACAAGGGACAGGTTTCAATTGGAAGCCTTGTGATGACTCACTTACCCATATAAGTTTTGTACTTCTACACAGGAAAGGGCCTTCCCAAAGCTGTTGCCACAAAGTTGGAAGCACACAATTGTCTAGAATGTCATTGTATGCTGTAGCATTAAGATTTCCCTTCACGGGAACTAAGTGCCTAGCCCGAACCATGAAAAACAGGCCCAGACCATTATTCCTCCTCCACCAAACTTTACAGTTGGCACTATGCATTCAGGCAGTTGCGTTCTCCTGGCATCCGCCAAACCCAGATTTGTCCGTCTGACTGCCAGATGAAGCGTGATTCATCACTCCAGAGAACGCGTTTCCACTGCTCCAGAGTCCATTGGCGGCGAGCTTTACACCACTGCAGCCGATGCTTGGCAGTGTGCATGGTGAACTTAGGCTTGTGTGCGGCTGCTCAGCCATGGAAACCCATTTCATGAAGCTCCCGACGAACAGTTGTTGTGTTGACGTTGCTTCCAGAGGCATTTGGGAACTCGGTAATGAGTGTTGCAACTGAGGACAGACGATTTTCACGTGCTGCAGCACTCGGCGGTCCTGTTCTTTGAGCTTGTGTGGCTTACCACTTCGCCACTGAACTGTTGTTGCTCATAGACATTTTCACTTCACAATAACAGCACTTACAGTTGACCGGGGCAACTCTAGCAGGGCATAGATTTGACGATCTGACTTGTTGGAAAGGTGGCATCCTATGACAGTGCCCTTAAACGTTGTTCAGATGTCAGGCGTGGCATCTGAATTTTCTTGTTCTTTTCCCTGTCAGAAGCCTCTAGAGTGACTATAGACAGCAGTAAATGAATGTCTAACCACGAGAACTGAAGGATTTAATTATGAGGGTCATTATTTAAAGGGAAAGATCCCTATACAGAACCACTCAAACATGCCATTGTTGATCAACCAGGTGATTGAGTGAAGTCCCCGTTACATAATCAGCCATTACAATTGAAGAAACGTGTTTGTAAAGCTGCACATTTCAAAAAATGAAAGTGATAAGTTTCTTTTGATGTTCAGTTTATATGTGAATGCAAGTTGTTTTCCATCCAGGAGCCAGATAGCTCAGGTGGCAGAGTACTGGTATGGTTCACCAGAGGACCTGGATTTGATTCCTTGTCTGGGTATGCAATTTTCCCACATATGTGAACTATTGTTATTTTCTACTGGTCCAGTATTTCTCTTTCCTTTTTGAAGCAGCAGATCCTATTGGTCCAATTTCCTAATGTATGTTTGTGGGATCTTTCCTATTGGTTTTCAATGGGATTTTTGACCTGGGGAGGGGGCCTTTGCCCCCATGAAATGGCACGATAAGCTATTTAGGATAGGAAAGTGTTATCGGGAATTGCAGATCAGGCTATATGAATGACAACTCTCTTCGTATAATCTCCCTCTGCTCCTCCCTTAACCTATCCGTTATGGGGTTTTGGTTCAGAAGGAGAGACATACACAGATTCATCTGGATGGATCTCTAACCATGCTTACACCCATAAAGAACATGATCCCATTTTATCTCGAGATCGTTCATTTTTCAAATCATATTGGGTTTTTAGAGGAGCCGCAGCTCCGGCAAGCACTGACTACAGACTAGTTGTGGCTGATATTTGCCTGCACCCTGTATACCATCAACAAGCAAGACCTGGGAGATGCTTGAACGTGGAAGCTTTGGTTCTTGACCCAGAGCTGTCAGCCTGATATAACATCCCCATACAGAATCGTTTTGATGCTTTGGGCGAACTGTTAGATGACTGTGAGGAGTCTTGGCCTCTAATCCATGACACTATCCTCTCTACAGCATCCAAGACAGTCTGATTTAGTAGGCAAGATAAACGCCCCTGGTTGTTGGCTGATACCCTGGCCATTATTGATATGAAGAGGCAAGCACGACTTCAAGGAAGCATCCCAGAAAATAGGCGTCTTAGAGGTGTCCATTGAGCAAAGACTAGGAAAGACCTTGACTCTTTGTATGGACGCCTGGCTGATGAAGCTGAGGAAGGTATCCATCAAAAGGACCTTAGACCTGCTTTCCGGTCAATCTAGCACATGTGTACTGGTTGAAATTCAAATAAAAACAAAAGCAGCATTCCGATCATGAAGGCAAGCGGGACACCCTGCCACACCAATGAGGAAACCCTTAACTACTGGAAGTAATATTTTAAGCAGGCTCTTAACTTCCCTCCTGTGACACACTTCTCCGACTTGGAAGAAGAGGCACCCATAGCTGGCGATGATGGCTATGACCGTGGATCCTCCATCCTTGTGCAGTCCATCGGTCCATCGTGCAGTGAGGAAACTAAAAAATGATGCAGCCGCTGGATGTGACAACATCACCTCAGAATTGCTGAAATGTGCTGAGACTTCAATTTTGACGTTTTACACCGGCTTTTTATAAATGTCTGGAATTCTGGGGATGTTCCAGCAGAGTGTAAAAATTGTATAATAATCCTCATTTATAAAGGCAAAAGCCCCCGCTCTAACTACAGCAGATATCGCCTGATCACCTTCCTCTCGGTCCCTGCAAAGGTATTTGCTCATGTTCTTTTGAACCATATTCACCTCTCCTGCTCCAACAGAGATACCCCCAGCAATCTGGTTTCACCCCCAAACAGGTATGCAATGGATGCTATACTAGCCCTCTGAGCAGATATAAAATGAGACTCCTGGGACAGGCCACATTCCCCACATCCCCCCTTACCCCCAAACCGAAACTGCCTCAACCCAAAACAGGAAGTGACTCACCACAAACCAGAAGTGGCCAATTAATTATTTATTTTTTAAATTTCACGATTTTCAAAAAATAAAAAAAAAGATTTTCAAAATTTCCGATTTGTCATTTTTTTCCCGATTTTCCCGATTTTTGTGATTTTCTCGATTGACTCAAAATTTTAGGTTAGTCAGAAATAATTTTACTTATGAACAACAATATTCGCCACAATAATCAATATCGGTGTCATTTTCTACTATATTAATATTAACGTTAGTAGTTGAATCTATAACACTAACGTGTTTCATACAAGTACCGGGGTCTTCACAGCATTCGGGTAGGGTTACGGACTTACAATACTCAGTAATGTAATTATCATTGTCCTTATCATTATCCTTAACATCACTACAGCCAAAATCATCACGATCGTCATAATCGTCGTGATGATCCCCGTTACAATCTCCATAATCAACATGGCAAGGATAACGACGAGAATCATGAGTAATAACACAATCACACGCGCAACATGGAAAATGGCGGTAAATAACAAGGTTCATATTATCATTTAGCTGCGGTGTACAAAGATTCATAATAGAGAATGAGCTCATGATAAATAATAGTATTTGTGTAATAATAGATATTGTCATTTACATATAAGATTAAGAAATTAAATTTAAAAAATGATTTTTAGTTTAAAAAAATAAAATAGTATTATTACAAAGAACTATTATGGCGTTGACTTATCTGAATTTTGATATCTATAAAATAATAGCGTAAGGACTCGACTTTGTTATCCCTTTTATGCCGCACCCAGTGACCCGATGCCCATGGCACTAATGGATTTACGATCTATGAACCGCGCTCTTTGTTTATCACGTACAGCCATACTCGAAAAATCTGAATTAGCCGACGTTGGGGCCCAAAAGCATCCGATTAACTGCCGATACGACGCCATCTTATGACGCCATCGTATTGGCGTCTGCTGGGCGAAGGCGAAGCAAGCCGTCCACTGATTGGACAGTCGAAGGCGACAGCAAGCCGTCCACTGAGTGGACAATCCCAGAGTGGTGCTATGCCGAATCCTATTACGAATCCATTCATTTTTCAAAAGTATATCGTAGCGTTGTCATTTAAGTAGATTGCAATAAATACGTTGTTCATATACGCACTCTTCATTCTCATCTTTCTTCCTAACTCTTACTCGGACAAGGAAATCCCCTATGCCATCCATAATGGTACACTCTATCCATACACCACATCCTCCCTTCCGTGGATGTTCCACGGGTTTCGGCTAGTTAAAAATATTATCTTTGAAGAACCAAAGTATTACAACAACAACGGAATTAACTATTACCGTATTATGATTAAATATAATTATGATCATACTCACCCACAAAGCGGTATTAGAAAACTGTTTATCGAAACACCAACATTGTTTTCATGGGGTATTAAAGTGAATGAAAATAATGCTAAGGAGCTCAGATTTGAATCATATTTGCTTCCGCTTGTTATGTATAATTCGCGCTTCCTCCCAACGACGGCAGAAACAAAAACAATAGAAATGTTTGAAGAAATTTTTGACGCAATTAAAACACATTTGATGAAATCCGATGTTATTGAAAAGATGAAAAAGGACCAGAACAAGTTTAGAGCCCGTGTTAGCGGACTTGATATATTTTGGCGAAAACGTGATAGAGGAATTGTTATTGAAGGTTACCCACCAACAATGTATCCAAAACTTTTAAACAAATACGAAAAGCACAGGGGGGTGGATAAACATCCTGAAATTCTAACTTCGTTTTATGATAACAAAATCACAGAAGAATCATGCATCGAAGATCATCGCATCAAGCCAGAGGAATTGATGGGGGGTGAACTGTAAAGTTATCTGCGCTATTGAGGTATCAAAGATTTTTATCGGTGGTGTGGGTCCATCCATTCAATTGAAGGTAAGTAACGTAGTTGTTCAAGAGCTATTTAGGAAAACAAACAGGTTTATGATTAATATTAACAATCTTACATCTCAAAATAAAATTACGGGAGCAGCAGCAGCATGTATGTTTAACGATGATAGTACTAACGGACACAACGTTGGTAAATAATATGAAAAATATGTAATTAAAATTTGCATGACAGGCTGTGGGTAAGTTGTGGTTAAAATTATAGAAATATAACATTTATGTTATACTTCTTTTAAAATAATATTTTTGTATATAAAATGGATGGACCTATTTTCAAAATATTTCAAGATATATTCAACTCAATTAAACGGTTGGTTGAGCCACTTTTAATATATATACACAATTATAATAGGGATAACACATAGGAAAAATTATTAGATGAGGCTGGCAATGCTAAACCTTGGTATAAACCGAACAAGTACAAAAAGTTTTAATTAAAACAAAAGCCGCGTCGATGTTACACAATGCCTAGATGCAGCTGTGCCTATAACGTCGATGTTATAGGCACAGGACATTCCTATTGATTCGATTACTTGATGTTATTTTTGTGCAAAGTGAAAATATATCTCGGCAATTTCCCGTGTGTGGCGACGAATTTTTAATATATCTCGGCATTTTCCCGTCTGTTATTTCAGGCGGTGTATGACTGACCATGCCGCGATTTAAAAAAATATATATCTCGGCAATTTCCCGTGTGTGGCGACACGTGAACGAAGCTATGCTCCTCTCTCCACATTATTATGACGACGTATAAATTAAATATTTCATCGTGACGATTGTCATCAAATGGACGAATTTTTAATATATCTCGGCATTTTCCCATCTGTTATTTCAGGCGGTGTATGACTGACCATGCCGTGATTGTAAAAAAATATATCTCGGCAATTTCTCGTGTGTAGCGACACGTGAACGAAGCTATGCTCCTCTCTCCACATTATTGTGACGACGTATAAATTAAATATTTCATCGTGACGATTGCCATCAAATGGACGAATTTTTAATATATCTCGGCATTTTCCCGTCTGTTATTTCGGGCGGTGTATGACTGACCATGCCGTGATTGTAAAAAAATATATCTCAATGGACTTGAAGTTACAGGCCTTTGAGAATTCATTTCGTTCTATAAAGGGCAACTTTCATCGGATTTTCTTCCCGTTTTTTTTCAACCAAGTCTAAAACTATGTTAGCGACTGTGAAAAATGAAATGATATATCGAATTTGATTTGAAAGAAAACTGTGTGAGAGAGGAAGACACCACGGGCCTACAAAACAGGCCTCAAAGCTATGCGAGTTAATAAAATGGTGGATATTTGTTTATATGAAGCCTCTCCCACAATGGGTGGAGCTATGGTTCCCAGAATGGGTGGAGCTTTGAGGTTTTGTCTTCTCTGCAAGAAGAACAAGAAGAACAAGAAGAAGAAGAAGAAGAATTTAGAAGAACAACAACAGAGGGCACTCTATGACCAGCGTCTTGTGACGCGGCTAAAAACAGGGTTGATGAAGTGTGTATGAAGCATGAAGCACCAATACATTAGAGGGAAAACACGAAGCCGATAGAGAAATGTTGTATAATTTGTCTCTGATACAAAATCCAACGTTGAGAGAGAAAGTTGATATGGTTATCGTGAAGAATATGATAGGCGCTAAATAGAGATTCGGGCTTGGGTATCAAAAAAACGATTAATCTCTAAGAGTGATATTAAACCTGAGGAATGAATCATTTTAGCTAAAATTATAAAAATATAACATTTATGTTATACTTCTTTTAAAATATTTGAGAATAACTTTTTTGTTAGAGTATATAAAATGGACGAACCCATTTTCAAAATATTTCAAGATACATTTAACACAATTAGACGGTTGGTTGAATCGCTTCTAATATGTATACATAATTATAATAGGGATAACAACACACAGGATGAATAATTAACCACTATATATATTTTCAAACATATATAAAATGGATAATTTTTTACCCGTGTGGGAAAGTAAGATAAAATTTAATAATCATAAGAACATCCCAAATTCATTAAGATGTCTAATAGTCGGTTCAAGTGGATGTGGGAAAACCTGTTTGCTTTTAAAGATGCTCCTTACTCCAAAATTTTTAGATAAGGAAAGATTTTTAGATTTTAGATTATGAGTATGATTATGAATTTTTACAAAGTCAAGTTTTCAACCAGAGTACCAACTACTATCACAAGATTTTAATGCGGGTCTTCAAAAAGAAGATATAATTGGGTTATTTAAGCTCCAACACAAACTAAATGAGCACAACATTGAAGATGTAATACAACTATTTTGTGATACTCCACAAAAATGGGAAAAAAATCAAAACCCACATCACCTACAACTATAACTTGTATTCTTAGCGATAATACGGATGATATACCTTTACCCCAAGATTTAGATGAAACAAAAAAGAACCTCGTTATATTTGACGATTGTATTAATGAGAGAAATCAAACGGTTATGGACAGTTATTATACAAGGGGGAGACATTCTTCTTGTAATTGTATTAATCTTAATCAATCATACTTTCAACTCCCTCATCGCTCAATAAGAAACAATGCTAATACTTTTATTTTATTCAAACTAAATGCATTAGATATAACTAATTTTTGAAGGGACAATTGTTCTACATTATGTAGTCAAAAGGAATTTGAGGGTCATATGAAACATATGACTGAAAAATATAAATATATCGTTGTTAAAGAAGATGATATAATAACGAATAATTTCTTTGAATAAATAAAATGAATGCTGAAGAACAAGCAAGAAAATTTAATGAACATCAACAATTGCTTTCAAAAGTTGTTAAACAAGAGGAAGAGATGAAGAAGAAGCGGAGGCAGAAACTAACGGGTGAAGAAATATTTGAAAGAAAACAAGAGAAGTTTTTTAAACCTCTTTTAAAATCTGCTGAACAAAAGTCGGTTTCGTTTCAACTTCCTGCGATAGAATATACCCCCCAAAAAATCCAAAAGGCGCATGATTTTGATTGACCTATCAGGTCAAGTTCCCGCGATAACATATACTACCAAACAACAACAAGGGTTACGAGAGTTGGAGGAACTAGTGGATCAAGAACTTACAAGTATTGAAGCAGCAAAATCATTCCAACATCTTGGGGAGACAAATAAACTTTCTGATTATATTGTGTATGCTCTTAAAAACAATAAATATACAATGGAGAGAAAACCAAAGCGGGTCTCATTCCATCAGAAGAAGGCCCAGCAGCATTTTCCCTTGTTAACGAGGGGGTATTGGCATATTATGATGAGTTGGTGTTTTTGAGTTCTGTTCACCCAAATGTTAAATTAACCCCCAGATTATTGTTTCTTCTCACAAACACCGGACTCAGTGGTTCAAAATATGTTGATGAACCACTTGATATGGAAAGAGAGGAAGATAGAGATTATATTGAGTTGTTAAACGCGCTTGATTATGAGGAGGATCTTAAGGTTAAATATAGTAAGAATAAGAAGGAAAAACATATTTAAAATGCTTTAGATAAACTTGGATTGAGTTCAGGCTTCGGCATTAGTTTTCTTCCGAGTGACTCATCACAATTAGTTAATAGACTATTACTGTTGCTCGGTAGTTAGGAGGCGGGAAACAACAATTGTTTTAATGAAATATCAGCCATTCTAGATCAGTTGATGAATCTGAAAATAATTAATAAATGTCAACACAAAGATCTTTTATCTCACATACAATAAAATGAGAAACACCTCTTAGATTTGATTTTACAATGAGTGATCACACGGCATCATTCCCATACCCGATAAAACTTGATCCCACAAAAGAATATGAAGCGGCGTTATTGTCTATGGAAACCTATAATACCTTGTTTAATATCACAGAAAAGAATAACAAATTTAGTTATGATCCGGGAACTGGATATAAAACTATAGAAGTACCCCCCAGAGCTTACGAGATACCTCTACTATGTTCAGAAATTTCTCGCGTTATGAAAGAAAAAGGTGATGAACAAAAAATATTGAAATAGATACTCAAAAACACACATCAAAATCGACTAATAGACTTAAAAATTATTATAAAATAGATTTCACAATTACTAATTCATTCCGAGAGAAGTTAGGTTTCTCCGCAAAAAAGCTTGAGAATAATAATGCGTTTGTCAGTGATAACGTCGTTGACATATCCTCAGGTATAAATTTAGTGTTGATTAACTGTGATTTGGTTGATGGTGCTTATGACAATGGAGTAAAAACAAATACAATATTTTCATTCAGCGCTTATTCAACCCCAATAGGTTATAAATTCAATATTGAACCAAAGAATCTCTCCTATTTACCCGTGTCAGGAAAAACCATTTCTAAAGGAAATTTTAAGATAACCGATCAGGATCACCATATGGTTTCTTTCAATGATGAAATTATATCCATCAGAATTCACCTACGTGAAGTTGTTGTTCAACAATCAATTGGAGAACACCTACATGAAGTTCTTCAACAAATAATTTGAAAAATTATATAATACATATAAACTAATTAATAAATGAACATCCAACTGTTTTTTCTAGAATGTACAGACTTGGCATTTAATATGGAATATATTTTTTTCTTGACTTGGGTTTACTTCTGAACTGAACTGAACAGCAATATCAATCTGGTGAGTTTCTTTTACGCTTCGGTGATTTCTTTTTTTTAAAGAACCATGTCACTGAATGTCTGTCGCAGCAAGAAGTCAATAACAGGATTATATCACAGGTGGCGTGACAAAATGTACGGACAGGTACATTTGACGATTGGCTTCACAATCGGGTATATAAGGGTTGTTGCATTCTGTATTAGTGGAAAACAACTGCTGCACGTCTACAAAAGTTATTGCCGCTTCCCCTGGAGATGGTCCGTCAACTCGACAAGGCTGTTTGTCATTTAGTGGTGGCTTTACGAAATTACGGCATGAAACAGCGTGCTATTGCTCGGCAGTATGGCATCACTGAAGTTCAGGTGTCAAAGATCCTGAAACGAAATGCTCAGAGGGGTGTCCCTTCTCCAATACCGAGGTCAGGACGTCCCCGCAGAACCACAAGGAGGGATGATCGCCAGCTGCACCGGTTAGTCCGCAATGGCCGTACCAAGTCAGCTAATCGGCTCTGGGCTGAGTGGCAGCAACTGACAAATGTGCCTGTATCCAGAAGGCTAGTCAACCAACGACTGGTTCAAGCAGGCTATCGTGCCAGGCGTCCCTTGAGAAAGCCGCGTCTGACCAGACAACACCACCAGCACCGATTGCAGTGGGCCAGAGAGCACCGTCAATGGCAGCCAGGGCACTGGAATCACGTGATCTTCAGTGACAAGTCTAGATTTCTGGTCTATCGTCAATATGGCCGCGTCTGAGTGCGCAGACAAGTGCATGAAGCCTACAACGAAGATTGTATAGTGCCACGAGTCCAAGCTGGAGGTGGTGGGTTGACCATTTGGGCTGTTTTCATGCAGGGGGCAAAACTGACCTGGTTGTTCTGAATGGAAACCTGAACCAGTTCAAGCATGGGGGCATTCTGGAAGAAACATTGCTTCCATTTGTTCGTGCAGCCTTTCGAGGAAACTTTGTCTTCCAAGATGACAATGCACGGCCTCATCGTGCTCGCATGATCCAACACTTTCTTGCTGACCGTGGTGTAGAGCATATGGAGTGGCCTGCCATGTCACCGGATATGAATCCGATAGAGAACTTGTGGGCAGAATTAACGCGTCAAATTGACAACTTGGACCAGCAGCATGCCTCTGTGCGTGAATTACCACAGGCTGTGGTAACTGCATGGCAAGCGATTCCTGTCCAAGCCTTGGCAAATCTCGTGAACAGCATGCCTCAATGTGTACGTGCTCTCCTGAATGCTCATGGGGGTTACACGAAGTAATGAACTGTAATTTTACTGTCGGTAATCCCAGTCGTAATTGAACTTTTGTTTTTGTTAAAAAAATTTTTTGCCGATAGTCCAAAATAAAGAGATACTTCTGGAAAACGCACAGAATTTAACACAGTACTGTCCGTGAATTGAGTTCGATATCAGTTTACATCACTTTCAAGAATCAATTTATTTGCTTCAAAATGTCAAATGTGGTTTTTGTTTCTTTTAAAGGTCACATTAACAAAATCTAGAATAATTTCAACATAATTCCAATGAACTTTTGGTTCTATGTCATCTTGAAAAGTAAGTTCACCCCCACAAAAAAAATATTCCATATTAAATGCCAAGTCTGTAGTTTTAACACGAGTGATAAAGATAAAAAGAAAACCTTCCAAGAGTTGACGTTTGTAGAAATAGGTCGTTTATTTACTCGGGAATGAGGAGAGGTTATGTTAACGTCGAGGGGGGAATTTTTAATTCCATCAAAATTTTCAATGAAGGATAAATTATGTTTTGAAAAATTGTTTTGGCCGCCACACACTAATTATTCACGACTAGAACGAAAAATCAGAGTGGATAAATTGAAAAAAATAAAACTAAAATGTTAAAACTTTTTATTCTACTTAGAATAAAAACACGATGGTTGTTGTGAGAAAACATGAGTTAAGAAAATATAAAATTATTACTAAAGATACGAAAGGTGTTAGTAAAACAGCTGGGAATGGGATTGGGGAAGGTATGTATCTTTCACCATACTATAAGTGTGAAGGTACGTTTCTTGGGAGAGGATACTATAAACCTACGAGAGAGCGTGGTGTAGGAGATCAATTTAGAAATAAAGGAGATGGGTTAATTGATACTCTAATGGGTATTGGTTCAAACATAAAGACCTAATTGGTTCAACCGCTTCTGCCGTGGGAAATGTAGCGGGTGCTGTAAAGAGTATAAAAGACGCTCAAAAGGAGTCTCATAAATTACAAGCGATCAAAGAAATTAAAAAAGGTAAAACTGAACTAACTCCACAAGAACGACAAAGAATAATTGAAATACATGGGTAGGGGATTCAAAAGTTTTAAATATTTTTATTAGTATCACATGTAAATATAATAAATTTATTTATTATATTTTTTATTGTCTTTTTTTTTTTAAATTGTTATATATAAAGAATGGAGGCGATTGACAATATGTATGATTTGGATGATGCTATTATCATCTCAAACTCAAATAAAAAAGAAGATTATTATAAGGTAAATGCCGTGACAGGAACAGATTGGAATTCAAACGGAACAAAAAGTTTTGAAATAAATAATCAACAAACTTATTTCAACCTAGCCGATAGTTTCTTGTTGTGTAAATTTAAATTCACTAAGGCTCAAGCTGCCACAGAGGCTACATTCGTAAATGATTTCTTCTGGAAAATGTTTGATAGTGTCCATTTGTATTTTGGAACACAAGAAGTGGAAGCGATTGATTATGTCTCTGCTATAACTGAAATGATGAAATTTACGCTATATTCCCCTCGTGATAGATGGGGTAAAGGGTCTGCCGAAGGTTTTATTCCTGATATGACAACGGGAAAAGACGATGACCACGGTTATAAGCAAAGGAAGGCAATGGATAACGATAATACAAAACCGGAGAATAGTTTTACCCTAGCTGTACCCCTTAAAGGTGTGTTTGAATTTTGTGATTATGATAAAGTTCTGTACGGTCTTAAAATTAGATTTCAACGACTAAGGAATACTAATGAAAAGATATTGTTTTTTGGGGTTGAGAATGCTTTCGGTGGTAACAATAAATTTATTATTAATGATATGTGTTGGTATTTTTATTTTTATTTTTTTTGTATACAAGATCGAGGCTCGTGAAAGAGCGAACATTAATCACACAAAAAGACAAACCGACACATAAAACATATAACATCGGGAGCGGTAGACAAGATGGGGAGAGAGGGGGAAGGACACAAACACAACATTTGAGAGCAGGGACCGAGAGACATGGAGACATCGAGAGATCTGAGAGAGGGCGAGGGCTTTGGGGGGAGGGGCATGGGAAGGGGGCGGTGGGAGAGGTATAAAACATATGGACACTGCCAGGACTTCCAGGAAAGAAGTTGGAATTTCAAACAAGGTGGATCTGGGGTGAATTAGCGGGGGTAGAAAAGATCAAGGTTTTGGATGGGGGGAAGATAAGAGATGGTGGTGAACAGCTGTTTTAAAGACCTGGAGGGAGGAGTGGGATTGAAGGGAGTGAGGGAGTTTGTTCCAGAGGCGGGAGAAAAGGGGAATGAAAGAGTGAAGGTGAGCAGAGAGCCTAGACTTTGGCAGTTTAACCATAAGAGGGTTGCTGGCAGATTTTGTGCGACCTGTAGGAATATTTGGGGGACAGAGCACAGAGAGAGCTGGGGGAGCAAGGCCGGAGAGGAGTCGGTAGAAGACAGAAAGACCACCAACCTGCCTGCGGTGAGTGAGTGAAAGGCCCTCGGCGTTGACTACATCGCAGGAGATTCCAATGATTCTGAAAGCTTTGGCCTCAACAGCGTGAAGCCGAGCAAGGTGTGAGGCAGGAGCACCAGCCCAGAGGGGGGAACAGTATTCCATTGAGCTGCGGATGAAAGCCTTGTATGTGGTGAGGAGCTCAGGTGTGCCAAGGAAGGACTTCGCACGACGGAGGATGCCCAGTCGGCGACTGGCTTTGGAGGCCAGCTTGGAAATGTGGTTTTCCCAAGAAAGATCATGGCAGATAGTGAGACCCAAAAGCTTGAGCGACAGAACTTCTTGGAGAGGATTGTTGAGAAAGTAGATGGGAGGGTTGTCCAGTCGGTCCTTTCGGAGAGACATTGTAAGAGTGTGAGATTTGTCAGGATTGAAAGACATGTTCCACTTGTTTGACCAGTCTGTGATTTTGTCCAGGTCTGCAGAGAGTGAGGAGGCTGCAGACTGCCGATCTGAGGGATGAGGAATGGAGCGACAGAGAGTAGAGTCGTCAGCAAAGAGATAGAGAGGATTTTTAAGAGAGTCAGAGAGATCATTGATGAAGACCAGAAAAAGCACAGGGCCCAGAACACTACCTTGGGGAACTCCAGCCTGAACAGGAAGAGGAGATGAGAGAAACCCATTCAGGGCCACACGTTGACTACGACCAGAGAGGAAGTCCGCCAGCCATGCGTGGAGATTTCCATGGATACCAAAGGAGGAGAGTTTGGAGAGCAGAGCAGGGTGCCAGACCGTATCGAAGGCACGTGAAATGTCAAGGGAGACAGCTCTAATTTCCTGTTTGGTGTTGAGGACCTCCATCCATTGTTGAGAAAGCAGAAGCAGCATGTCCAGAGTAGAGTGACCAGGTCTGAAACCAAATTGATGATCAGAGATCAAGCCATTGGAGAAGAGGAAAGATTTAATATCTGAAGCAATGATGGATTCCATGACTTTGCTGATAATTGGGAGAAGGCTGATTGGTCTGTAGTTGCTGGGATCTGTTTTTGCACCTTTTTTGTGCAAAGCGGTGATGTTGGCTGATTTCCAAGCAGATGGCAGATGACCTTGAGCAAAAGAGAGGGTGAAGAGAACAGAAAGAGGGAGTGAAAGAGCAGAAGAACATGATTTTAGGACCCGTGGGCTGATGCCGTCAGGACCAGTTGCAGAATCAGAGTCGAGGGTTGACAGAAACTTTTCCACCTTGTCAGGAGGAAAGGACACAGAGTCCAGGAGCAGCTGGGTACGACTGGGTACGGTGGGTACAGAGAGGGATGGGTTTGGGACACAAGATTTAGAGGCAAACACAGAGTTGAGGCATTCAGCTTTTTCACGTGCAGAGTCAGCCGTTAAGCCGTTTGAGGTGAGGGAGGGGATGGAGGGGGAACAAACACCAGAAACGGATTTGACCAGACGCCACCAGGATTTGGAAGAGGGAGACAGATAAGAGAGTTCGGTCTTGAGAATGGTGAGATATTGTTTCCTGGCTCTCCTGAGGGTGGACACACACTTGTTTCGGGCTTTGTGAAAGGAAATGAGATTTCCTTCCGTTGGATTTGCTTTCCAGGAGACGAAAGCAAGTTGTTTCAGGGCAACAGCCTCACCACAAGATTCCGTGTACCATGGATGGGAGGAAGGGTATGACAACTGAAGACGAGATGGTATAAATCTGTGCATGAGAGAGAGCAATTTACTTTGAAAGAATTCCCAGGATGAGTTGATGTCAGAGGCGGTAGAGATGGGAGACCAGTCCAGATGATTGATGGCTGCTTGAAGACCGTGCCAGTTGGCCTGAGTGAAATGCCAGACTCGTCGACGCTGAGGAGGCTCTCTGAGAATGGTCAGAGAGATGTCCACTTTGACAAGCACATGATCAGATGAGCCGATTGGAGCAGAAGAAGAGCAGCAGACATTTTCAGGGAAGTTTGTCATAACCAAATCCAGAAGAGAAGATGCTCCGTTGACTGAGATCCGGGTCGGGAAATTGACAGATTGTGTCAGTCCCAGTGAGTCGCAGAAGTCCTTTGCTGAAGAGCCATGGCTGGTGAGAGAGGTACCCACACCCAGCCAACTGGCATGGTGACAATTGAAATCACCACATATGAGGAAGAGAGAGTTGGGATGGGTAGATAGAAGTTGGTCCATATTATCAGACAGTGAGATGTAGATGGAGTCATCGCTGATTGGTGGACGGTACAACACACATATGAACAAAAGGTGGGAGCGAAGGGGAAGCCGTAGCCAAAGGTATTCCTGGGGGTGAGGTGGAGAGAGGGCAGTGGAGGGCGAGTGAGGAAGAGAGTTTTTTATAAAGATAGCAACCCCACCTCCAGGACGAGGCTCAGGTCTATCATACCGGAGGAGGGAGTAACCTGGGAGAGATACCAAGGCATCAGAGACATCATGAAGGAGGAAAGTTTCTGTTAAGCAGATCACATCTGGTTTGTCAGAAGCAACCTGTATGGAGAGGTCAGTCAAGTTTGAGCGAAGGCCCCGGATGTTGGAGGTCCATACCGTTAATGAAGAGGAAGGGGGAGCATCGGGTCCAGAACAGGGGGGGGAGGGGTAGGGTAAGATGTGGAAGAGGAGGAAGAGGTAGGGAGAGCTGTTGAAGGTGTGTCAGAGATTTCAGAATAGCTTGGAGAAAGGGAAGAATGGGGCAGACAAAAGGTTTGATGGAGATTGGGTGAGGCACAGTGAGGTGTTATTTGAGGAGGGGGAAGAGCAAGGCAGGAGGTTTGGGGAGATGAAGGTGAAAGTTGGAAGGAGGAAGAAGCAGGGAGGATGCTTTGAGGAGGAGGGGTGAGAGGGGAGTCTAGGAGGGGAGGAGCGAGGGAGAGTCTCGGAGGGGAGGGGTGTGGAGGGAGTTTAGGAGGGAGGGGAGGGAAGGGGCAAGGGGGGAGATTTGAAAGGGATGGATGATGGGGAGGATTTGGAGGGGAGGGGTGAGATTGGATTTTGAAAAGTGTACGATTCATGGGAAACGAACATTTTTTGCAAAATGAGTTTGAGACCTTCGAGTCAAAAATACGTTTGAGGACACTGGAGGAGGGATGGAGTTCTGGATAGTTTATGGAATGTAGAAAGGAGGAACTGTAAGAGATGGTATTATATATATTTTTTGGAATGAATAGATTTGGTGAGCAAGACGAAAGCATCCTTTTGTAGGAAAAGAAGAAAAGGGTGTTATAATATATGAGAGAAAATAGTTGTTCAGGGGAGAGATTATACATTTCTAACCGCGTGATCGCGAACGAAGAACGAACGAACAAAAAGAACAACAAATAAACGAATAAGACCTGGGAAGGGAATATTTTTTTTTTTTTTTTTTTTTTTTTTTGTGAGTACAGATATTAAACAAGGAGGTACGGGGTGAACGACTGGTACGAAACAGAGAACGAAAATAATTTCAGCGCATTCGACGAATCGCTGAGAGAAAAACAAACCACAAGGTCTGAGACGGTACGGTAGTCTAAGCCTACGAGTACTAGGCCGCAGAATACTCGATACCATTAACCGACGATTGTGTATACATGAACGAAAAATTAGCACCGAAAATTTTCCAAAAGATACGCTGTAGGTACATACACCGAAAGATAGATACAGTCTCGACAAAAACACAATTGAGAAATATCACTTAGCTTCGAAAGCGTGAGCGCATGGAGCAGCTTCGAAAAGACGTGACCTCGCCGTGATCTCGCGAGATCTCTCTTCTTCTTGGTCTTGTCATCAGACTGGCGGGAGGAGGTGGAGGCAACTGATGCAGCATCCGAGTCAACAGAAGAGGCACGGGAGGCACGGGAACCATCACCGGAATGAGGAGATGGAGAGCGTGGTGACTGCGAGCAGCCGGCTTGGGCCACAGCAGGGAGATCATGAGCAGGTGGATCGGCGGCTTTGGACGATGATGGTGAGGATGATGGTGTAGATGTGTTCTTCTTGCCTCTACCTCAGCCCCTGGCAGACGTCTCGGTTGCTGTCTTCTTCGTTTTATTGGGTGCCATGTTGATGTTGATAGCTCGTGGTACGTAGAGATCGGCGCCATATTTATGCAGAACGTCACATGATCGTCGGCAACACGCCGAGCGCGCTGCGCATAGGTTTCTCATAAGTTACTCATACGTTGGGCATAAGTCGAGAATGCTGGACATACTCTGGCCATACGCTGTGATACGCTGTGATACGCTGTCATAAGTTATATATAAGTTAGTGATAGGTTACTAATAGGTTAGACATACGCTATGTATACGTTCAATACGTTATGCATACGCCCAATTTATTCATGCTGTATAATTTTCGATGCTTTTTTGGGCCTATGCCGACGTGTTGACATTATTTCATGATTTTTCATACGCTAGATATAAGTTTCTCTAAAACGTCATAGTGTGACTGCACCTTAAACCTCAATAACGTAAGTATTTGTATGAGGGATGAATTTATCAAAGTTGCCTAAAAATACAAAGAATATTATAATGAATTTAGAAGATAATAATGGGAATGGATCTCATTGGACTTGCATTCATAATGGTGGGGGTAAATATTATTTTGATAGCTATGGAATTCCACCGCCTCTTGAAGTAATTAAATTCCTACATCATGGTGTTTATCAAACATTTCAGGTCCAAGAAGTAAATTCTAAATGTTGTGGGCAATTATGTTTATATGTATTATTTCACCTCAACAATAATAAAAAGTTTTCTGATATTAGTTTTACTCTTTTTTTAAATGACCTACGTTGGAAAAGACGGTTCTATCTTTAAGGGATCTCAAGAGTTGACTGTTGATTTATCAAATTATTTCCAAAGGCACAGGTTGAATGCCAGAAATATAATATAGGTATATAGGTAATAATATAGGTTAATATAGGTAATATAAAACGCCAGAAATATAATATAGGTATATAGGTAATAATATAGGTTAATATCGGTAATATAAAATGCCAGAAATATCATATAGGGATATTTGTAATAATATAGGTTAATATAGGCAATATAATATAGGTAATATAAATATAATATAGGTAAAAATATTAATATGAAAAACAGTTATAAATTAACCAATTATCTGAGCCCCTCAGAGGACAATGACTTGGTGAGATTAAGTGAATTAACACGATATATATCCCTAGAGAAAAAAGCATGTTTTGACAAACAAGTAGAATTTACAGTCACAACGCCCGGTTCTCCAGATTATACCCCTTTTCATATTAAATTTAACGTGTCACTTACAATGAAATATTATAAAGAGGGGGATATTGTTAATATGGTAATTGATAAATGGGGGTATGATATGCCTGATTTAGGGTATAATTGGTTCTTTTCAATAAACTTGGAAGAACTACAAGATTTTATTTGATCCCGTAAAGAAGACAATTACCCCCTTGGTGAGCATAATGCGGTATGTGGAAACACAATTAGTAATCAGCTAATACATGAGTTAGGAAGTTTTTAAAAATATGATAGCACAGCGATGGTTTGTATGACAAAGAGTCAAGACAACTGGGTAACGATACAAAATCGGGGAATACAAACAGATTTGGTGGTGGGAAGATGGAATGGTATTACCTGTCATAGTATTAACCTCATGTATATTTCAAAAACATAAATAGTTATTTAATTTGAAATTATTTAATTTCAAATTATTTTTATCAATTCTATGTATTCACTCCTCAATTCTTGCCGCCCTTATCACCTCTTCTATTGTTGCCTCTACTTCCTCCTCTTCCTTTGTTGACCATGTTACCCTTGCCCCAAATGTATATGTTGTGTGCTCTGGTGGCACACCCCTACCCCCTGTTCCCTCTTCTATTACTATTACCCCCCCTTTCACTTGCCGTCACCTCTTCCTTTGCTACCCTTGCTGCCCTTGCTGTCCTCTCCTCCTCTTCCTTTGCTAACATTGCTGCCCTTGCTGCCCTTGCTATCCTCTCCTCCTCTTTCTTTGTTACCCCTACTACTCCTACTACCTCTTCCTTAGTTACCCCTGCTGCTCCTACTACCTCTTCCTTTACTGCCTTTATTGTATATTCTGCCACCCCGCCCCCCCCCCCCCATCCACCCCCTCTATTTCTGTTCCCCTTGGCATGCTTGTTTCCTCCTCATCCCTTGTTAACCCTGCCTCCTCTTCCCTTGCTGCCCTTATCAACTCATCGATTGTTGTCTCTACTTCCTCTTCCTTTGCTTCCCTTGCTGTCCTTACTGCTACCTCTTCACCTAATACCCTTGTTCCTCCTATTCTTCCTGTTTCTTCTCCTGTTGACCTTAAAAACGCTTCATCTGCCCTCGCCCACATTCTTTCCCGCAGTACCACCGCTATGTCCTCCTTGGTCAGCACTAACGTCTCTCTTTTTACCCTCGCTTTCTCCTCTTCCCTCTTCACCCATTCCTCCTTCATCTTCTCCAATTATTCTTCCTTCATTTTCTCCAATTCTTCCTTCATCATCTTCCATTCCTCCTTCTCCTTTTCCTCCTTCTCCTCCATATCCCTCTCCTCTTTATCCTTTTTCTCCTTTTCCTCCTTCTCCCTCTCTTCCTCATATCTTTTTACTCTTAGAGCATCCCCCCAGAGTATATCATACATATAATCATCTGGATTTTGAGCTAATCTTGTAGCTATAATTATTTTTCTAAAGATAGGGAACCAATAGGTTTTGTTGATAGTTTCTAAAAGGGCTTTATATTTCATAACTTTGAGAAGCTCATTTTTATTTAGTATTTTTAACAAGTCTCTGTTTGTTGGTTTTGTGATGTCAGAATATGGGCAGTTTTTTATTGTAAAATTTCCCTGTTTGTGTTCTAATTCATAGGGGATTAAAAATTTTACTCCTTTTTCTTGCAAATAGCCCAGAATACAAAAATAATTTTACATTATTTTGAAGTTGTTTTCTTGTCATTTTTAATATAAAATGTAAAAAATAATCATTGTATTGTTGAGGACTTCCTTAAAACAAAATTGGAGTTAAAAGCAGTTACACAATATTTCTCTGAAACGAGGCACTTCCTCTAAATATGCCAGCTGCTGAGTAGTAACATAGTGTTTTCAAAGAAGTAACCCACAACTTCCTCAAACCCCGCCCGTAAAAGTCAAGGATTTTCAGCCGTTCCTACAATTGGTGTAGCCCCCAGGTGAACATTTTATCTTTGCTTCTGATGGAGAATATATTCTCAGACGAATACCTCATCGCCTCTACTCAATATAGGTGAGTTCAGATAATGTTATACTTTTTATTGAAAGTCTTGTATATAATTAATGATTTAACAAATTTTTTTTTTTTTTTTTTTTTCCAGCATTTCTCCTTTCCTCATAAGTGAAACAGATCGTTGTAGTCAGGTTTGTTATGTAATTTCGTTCTTTTTTTGTGGAGATTAGCAAAACTATACATTTTTGGAAAGCTGATAGCACCAGGAATCCGAAAAACCATGTTTCCATTTGCGCAAATTTTTCTTTGGCGGCCATATTGGATTTTCAAAATGGCCACCATCGGAAACCTATTTTTCGCGATATCTCAACATCCGAACCACCTAGAGTGCTGATTCCAACACCTATACCCACATTTTTGGGGATGAGGAATCACATGAAGCCATCTAAAATAATCTACACCTACCCTGGGATACCAGGTGGCAGCCTACAGCGGATTTTCAAGATGGCCACTTTCAGGAAACATGTTTTTTTCTGAATATGTATACCACATTGAGTGATGTTTCGCTACATTGTGGCACACGGATCATAATTATGAAACCACATCCCTCATATATCCTAAACAGGTGATTTATGTATTCAAGAGGTAAGTATATAGAGATGAGGCTATACAATCCATAATTATACATGTAATAATTACTTTTATTTGAACATAGAATATTTCCCATAGATGAAATTTTATCTTTGTCAACATTCATCAACATTTTGTCCTTTTCTGACATCTGACAACAACATCCTTTTCTGAACATGCCTCGTCTATTTCTTCTGACATATCTGAGCAAACGGCTTTCAACTGTGGATAATCTTTGAAGAACAGGTCCAGTGCCATTTCATAAAGTGCTATATATGAATAAATATGAGCACGGAGAGTGCGTTTGTAATGCGAACATCTCAGGATCTGCCTTATTGTTGAAGGTCCATAGAGGTCGGCCTCTATCCACGCGTCATCAATACCTCAGTTCTCAATGGAAGTACCCAGGGCTCTCAAAGCAGCCATGACCACATGCAGCTCACCAAGCCGAGGTACAACGGTACCTTTCAGGTCTGGCCTTGCATCCAGCAGCCTTATCACCTTTTCATAGAGGGCCATATCCCAGGAAATGACTGTAGGGTGGCTTGTACCAACAACTAAGTTCTTTAGCTGAGTTGTCTGAGAGATGACGGTCAGAAGAGTCGACCACTCATGTGCTACTTCAGGTAGAAGGGGTAAGACTCCGACTTGTGTCAAACTGTGACTACCCGACAGCAATGAGTGGTATCCTGCCCAACCAGGTATATATGTGCTGTTTGATTTCTGCATTCTGGTGATCATAGAAGCAACCAACCATCCTAGATGTGTAAGGTGATACGCTGGTGATATACCATCCTTGCTGATGTGGAATGTGTCTGTTCTCTTTATGGTTTTCGGCACCGGCTTGTCACAATGAAGCATAGGAACCTGGTACAGGGTCACTGACAAACTGGTAGTGTCAGCTATGCTCAGTTGTGGCGCCAATGTTTCTCCTTGAGTGTCACGTTTTTGATAAACAGCAATGATTGTTCCATGGGTTGTCCCTTTGCCATCCACGCTGTCTTCAGCAAAGTCTGTGTTATCAGCTGCAAAAAACACAAAAGTTCCCTTCTTCAAAAATGGAGGAACATAAAGTCCTTGGAACTTCAGGGTGTTTTCCACAATGGCATTTGCTAGGGCTGTTTCGAGGTGCATAACACGACTGTACGAGACACAGTAACCTTGAGAGCAGAGACTTTCCAGGAGTTTCTTGTTTCTTGTGTCATGGTGAACTGCCAAGGCTAATCCTAGAGACTGTGGAGTTTCTTGTGATTTGGTTGATCGGAAGGTCGCAGAATCAGTTTTGGGCCTATAGTTCACTTGCTTGTCAGATTTGAATCCACCCAATAGCATCTGACTAACAGTGAGTACTTCTCTGTTAACGTGAGTGGTTCGTTTTTCAGTTTCTAGTGTTTCTGTTGGCCCCACCATAACCCATCTGATCATTGCGTGGAGTGCTGCTGGAACATCATCTGTGCTGCTAGTGACCTGTATAGCATCGGATGAGTTTTCCTGTTGGTGGAAGTTCTTGATAATTCTGCGCAATGCCTTTGCTGCTTTATAGATAATATTCAGATCGTCTACTTCACTTTCTATCATGGCAGACTGAACCATATCGGATTCGCATGCATCTGGGGAGTAAAGAACAGAAGGTTTTCTCCTGTCCTTTTGCCTAACAGACGTTACGTGTGGTAGTTCTAGAAGAATTCTCTCCTTGAGCCAGTGTCTACTATATGCAGGGAAGTGGTGCGCCAATGCATCTGTGCCACCAAGCAAGTTGATGTATGTTGTTTCAATATGTGCCATGGATAAGTATTGTTTATTCTGAGTTTGACAGTCGACAAGGCTAATCAACTCAATCAAACATGATGTTTGAAACGGATGACCTCTCTCTGTTGTTCCCTTGTTATCCTTGGTACGTAACACATGGAATACATTTGTTGTCCAACATGACTTGTGGTATTGAACATCGATTGCATGTGCATCAGTGGGTGAGATGGATGTGTTTAACCTAGTTTGCAGGGTGAGATTTCCAGACAGCTCCACAGCATCGTGTAATGCTTTCCCACCGTTTTCTGTTCTCAATGTGTACAATTTTTGCTCGTTATCTTCCTGGCAGAAAAAGCAATGTTCCTTAATGAATGGAGCTGTTGCAGAACGTGTAAACGGACTGGTGGTGGAAGTTGATGGTTCGTCCAGTTCTGTGCTTTTTCGCTTTTGTCCACGTTTTTTCTCTGTGTAGGAGCCGGCTGAAATGTGATATTGATGGCGGTCTTTGGCACGTTGTACCTTCTCTTTGTTGGCTGCATTTGAATAACAGATACGATGCCAAACTGCATTATTGAATTGCAGACTTTCACTTGTTTCATCCTTTAAGCGACTGTGAATTTTAACATATTTTCCATCATGGTAGGCTGCTCTATCATTAAGGGTTTGTAGCAAGTGTTCAAACGAGTCCGGTTTGGGCTGCTGGACAAGCGTTCCATATTTTGCTGAAGCGGTTTGACAAATTATGCAGTGCTGCCACTGTGTGGGCTGAGTCGTAACTTCACTCATCTTCTCTCAAGAGCTGCAAATATATAAAACGACAACAGGTAAGTAATTGTGAGCTTCATGAGGTTTATTTTAAATGAACTATTAGGTCTGATATAATGACTTTCCATGTACATGAACTGAACATGTTGAAATGATCCCATTTATGACTATGACTGTACTGAGGCGAAACATCACTCAATGTGGTATACATATTCAGAAAAAAACATGTTTCCTGGAAGTGGCCATCTTGAAAATCCGCTGTAGGCTGCCACCTGGTATCCCAGGGTAGGTGTAGATTATTTTAGATGGCTTCATGTGATTCCTCATCCCCAAAAATGTGGGTATAGGTGTTGGAATCAGCACTCTAGGTGGTTCGGATGTTGAGATATCGCGAAAAATAGGTTTCCGATGGTGGCCATTTTGAAAATCCAATATGGCCGCCAAAGAAAAATTTGCGCAAATGGAAACATGGTTTTTCGGATTCCTGGTGCTATAAGCTTTCCAAAAATGTATAGGTTTGCTAATCTCCACAAAAAAAGAACGAAATTATAAATCTGAACATAATGAACCTGACTATTGTGTCGACGATCTTCACGAAGAGTGGCTTGCCTTAAATGAAGTGTTGGAAGAATTACATTTTGTGCGTCAAAGTTTTCATGATGACTTAAATTCCTGCATTTTACCTCCAAAGTGGAAGCCATCACCCCCAACGAATTTATCCAATGATTCCACATTCTTACAAGACTTACTTGAAAGGTAATGAATGATAATGAGACTATCTTATGGTATTACCCACGAATAAAACAAATGCAGAGATGAGGTGTTGAAACGAGTGTTTGTCACCCCCCACAGTATTACTGATGAAGTGCATGCAAATGTGTCTCTTGTTCAGGACAGCAGTCAAAGACCATCCCAGGTAATTAATTATTCAACTCCCTGCACATGTGAATGGCACTAAGTACATGTGAATTGAGATTTTTATTTATTTATTACTAATACTATATAATCGTGTGTGTGTGTGTGTGTGTGTGTGTGTGTGTTCATAGGAAGGAGACACACTGCTGTTTCAAGACCTCTCCTCACCCTCTCACACGCTGCCGTTTCAAGACTCCTCACCCTCTCACACGCTGCCGTTTCAAGACTCCTCACCCTCTCACACGCTGCCGTTTCAAGACTCCTCACCCTCTCACACACTGCCGTTTCAAGACTCCTCACCCTCTCACATACTCTCTCCCCCTTTCAAGGATTTTTATTTTTCAAACAAATATTTTATCATGAAATATGTTGCAGATTTGTTAATGTATAATAATACAATGCATGTTTTAAGTATTCATTATGTTTGCTATGTTTTAAATTATTTGATTATAAACAACAAAAAAAAGAATTAAGGAGGAAGAAAAAAAAGGGGAAGTGTGCCCTCACCAACGACCCAACCACCCTCCCTCGTCCTGCCCCCTTCCCTCCCCGTGTGTGTGTGTGGGGAGGGGTTGGGGGTGGGATGAGGGGGGGGGGTGGTTGGGTCAAGGGTGGGGGTGCACAAAAAAGTGGAATGATGGGGGGATTACATCATCAACGTCATGTGTGTGGGTGTGGTGTGTGTGTGTGGGTGTGGTGTGTGTGGGTGTGGTGTGTGTGGGTGTGGTGTGTGTGTGGGGTATGGCTTGTGTGTGTGGGTGTGGCTTGTGTGTGGGTGTGGTGTGGAGGGAATTTTTTAAATTAAATAATGGTGGATTCATTACTAATTTACTAATAAAAAAAACTTAACCCTTGTATGAGGAAGTATGAATGTGGTGTATGGATGATGAGGGTGTGGTGTATAGATGTGGTGTATGATGTGTGGGTTATTGTCTCAAGAACATATGTTGAGTTTTGTTTTTTGTAAATCCTGTGAATAAAATACCCCCAAAATTTCTTCACCATGTAAATCATATAATTTATAAGTCCAAGGTACTGTATCCACTACCTCAACGATGTTAAAAAGTTCATTCGTCGTCCATCTCTTTGTATAACCCTTCTCAAAATGGCATTTCCATCTGTATATTCTTACAATATTACCAACTTTGAACTTTGGTTTTCTCAAATTAATCTCCTTTTCATATTTTAATTTTGTAACTGTTTGTGCTGGTTTTTCTTTAGTAGATGAATGTACAGCATTGTTGTAATTGTCAACAATATCCTGAATTATAGTTACCCATTGTTGAGAACCGACTTGTGTGAATTTTTTTTCTATAACCTCTCTTTCAAAGTGCGATTAAAACGTTCAATGACAACTGCTTTTCCTTCATTAAATATACTGTATAATGTAATGCCGTGCTCTTTAAGAAATTTCATGAATATGCTGTTGTAGAACTCCGTCCCCTCGTCGGTCCACAGCTTCTTTGGTTTCCTTTTACTTTTATTAAATATCTGTTGGAAGGCTAACATCAGAGTATTACCCTTCTTGTTTTTCAGGGGAACAACCCAAGCGAATCTACTTCTCAAATCAATAACAGTTAAAGCATACTTGTGCCCTTTATCATTATTTAGTTCAATTAAATCGGCAGCCCAGATGTAATCAACGGCTTTAGAATAAACTTTCCGTCGTTTATACTTTGTGATCATAGGTTTGTGTAACTCATTAGCTAGAATGACTCGTTCCTCAGGTTTAATATCATCCTTGGAGTTTAGAAGTTTTTTTGAAGGGCAACCCCAAGCCCTAATCTCAATTTAGCACCTATCATCTTCTTCATGATAAACCTATCAACTTTCTCTCTCAACGTTGGATTTCGGATCAGAGACAAATTATACAGCATTTCTCGATCAGATTCTTGTTTTTCGTCCAACGTAGTGGCATTACCATAATCGATGTCATTCTTCATACACACCTCATCAACCCTGTTTTGAGGTTTAGACCAAGGTTTAGGGTTGCCATCCTCGTCTAGTCTTTTATCTAAGTTTGTTCCAGGCCCACAGAAGGAATGGGGAAGAGTGCCACAGAAGGAATTCATACCATCCCCAGTAGATGTAGTTCTCCTGGAATCCCTGTTGTTGTAAACCTACTACCTGATGGAAATTTTTGTATATCACCCCCACTTTTAGGTGAGATGAATCGACACTTTTTAGCGCCGCATATTACACATTTTCCCTTTTCATAAACTCTATTCTTTTTATTTATATCGTAGGAGATGTTTTTAGTTTTGGTTTTCTTTTTGCATTTGATACAATAACTCATTTTATTATTCGATTAATTTATTTTTTATTAAAATTGCGTATGTCTTTGTGACCATACTGAATACGGTTTATTCCATTGTTTCCATACACATATTCCATAAACCTTTTATCATCATAAGCCTCAAGAGCTTTCTTGTTCACCTCCTCCATATATAATTGGTGTTTATAACTTCTTATCATATTCATTTTTCTGAACGCCTCCAACTCCTCCATCTTTAAAGTTAAACAATTATAATAATGTTTAAATTATATTTCTTCTTTGATAACACCCTTCTTTATTCCTTTTAACTTCTTATCACATCTTCCAATACCATTATCATCAATACATTTATAAGCATAAGCCTTAGCTCTCAATCCAACATATTCGGTCATTACCTTTCCTCCTAATTCATCCTTAAACTTTCCAATAACCTTTTTATTCTTTGAGGAAAACAACTTATCGGTTGGTTTATAATTGCTCATATCATACAAGTCACTATCCTCAAGCATATCTGAATAAACATCTTCCGTTTTAATTTCTAAAATGAAACTATCCATATCCATATAAAGTAGAGAAACATTATCTTGATACTTTGGTTTCCAATTATTGTAAAGGTAATCATACATTAGTAATTTTGATAAATCAAAAACCGTCGTTCTTATATAAATAGCTTTATTCATTGTAATACTCTCTTTTTGTAAATGAATCGCGACAAAGTTCTCTGAAAACACCACTTCTCTTTGAAAACTAGGTTTATTAATTAATTTTGCCGCTTGTCCCCAAGATGCAGTAAGTCTTATGTTTTGTCTAATTCTAAGATTTTTCCATCGTCTTTCCAAATACAGAATTATTCATCAATTTATAAAAGTCTTTCTCAAAATCAGTTTTTGCTTCGGTTCTCCTTTGAGTGTTAAAATCAATATACTCCTTCATCCAATGACTTTGGTTAAACTGTATAACTCCATGGACTTTCTTTACTGTCAACCCCACCGATACATATTGTTTTAAGTTATTTTGGTGGAAAACATAATTTTCTTCATCATATAATGTAGTAAGTAATTTTTATGATGGTTTACCCTTTATTTTAAATGTTCGTTGATAATCACTTAGCCATTCTTCTTTCCGACATTCTTTGGTAGGGGCATATGCAAGATCTTTATGTTTATTATGGAATTCTTCAGGATATTTCAAATCAACCTCAAAATAATATCCAACTTTTGAATCATCCAATTCTTTTTGTGAGGATGTGACAATTTAAATCTCTCAAATGTTTTGTAAAACCTTTTTATAATCTTTCTCTTCAACCCACTTAAGTTTACCGTAGGGTTGAGCTTGAGACAGCCCATCCATACAAATTATTAGCATCGTAATACATCAGGTAAGAACTATCTTTCATATCATCATAATTAGGAATATACTTATTGTGAGCTTTAGCATATCTCTGAGAACATACTTGTGATTCCAATACCATTAGCACTTGTGATTCCAATACCACTTGTGATCTCTGAGAACATACTTGAGATATTCCTCCTCTTTTAGCCTCTTCTATCATCAAAAGCATATCTACATCACTGATTAAATCCAACTTTTGTTTCGTCATTTTTAGCATGGCACTCTAAGCTAATCCAGGAGCGGTGTAGTTGTGAGCGGGATCTAGCCCATATTATTGTTTATTATGGCAAACTGTTCTAAAGGTTTCAAAGACGTCGACTAGTAGTAACACGTCGGTTTTAAGATACAAATCATGATACTCTCCAAGGTTCTTTATGTTAAACGTTTTCCAAATATTTTGTGCTTGAGTATATTCTTTATCAGTTATATGACATTTATTTAACTTGTTATAGAAACATTCTTTTGGGGGAAGTTGTGTTTCTTTAAATCTCTCAAATGAATCCATGTAATCATACGGGTATATTCCCTTTTGTGAGAAGAGTTCAATTTCTTTTTTATCTGATACATAGTCTGAAAGACACGGAACGTTTTTAATATTTGATGCCCAGGTAGATAATGGACTTGCCATAAATTTAAATGAGTCAAGAAACCTGATTTGAGTCGTTTCATATATATCTTTACCTTTTTCTTTGTTAAATCCTATTTTTGTACGTATTGTTTTTGTGAAAGATATGTCGTTCTGGTCCGTGGTAGGAATTACTGAAATGTTCCCATTTGACTTTGCCAGTTCATTAATAAATAGATGTGTGTCATAATGAGCGTTGTTGTGAAGAAAGTCCGGAATGAAATTGGGTGTTTTATAATTAAGATTACATTCATTATGAGCCGGACCTCTATATTTCCCAGTGAGATGACAATGATCTCTAACCTTTGGTCCGCCAGTATTTTCCTTCCCATCAATTTTCTTCCCACATTTATGACAGATACAATTTGGGTGGTTAAATTCTGTTTTTTCTTCTTTTGTTAGGGGGTTCATCGGTTTATTGGTTAATCTCATTATCTTTCTTAAGCGACAACAGTCCTCTTCTAATCGTTTTATAAACTCAGAAGCTGCATCTTCTCCTATATAAAGTTCTTGTTTGTTGTATTTGTCGCCAACGGATGATTTAATATAATAACAAAACCCACAAGGAGTATGTTTTTGATATTTATTCATGGATGTTTCGTTTGGTTTTGAAGAAGTGTCATTTATCTTTTCAAGAATACATTCAAAGTCAGCATATATCACGAATGGGTGTTTTGTAGTTTTATCAAAATCTTTGAATTTTATGTTTGAACCTTCTACCGGCATATTAATTACGGTGGATTTATGTTTAACACAGAATTCTAAGTGTTTATCTAATCTTTCTTGACTATTAAAGAAGTTGAGACATCGATCACAGATGTGTTTTTTGCCATGATGTTTACTTACTTGTGAAGAAACTAATTTTGATTAAAAATTTTAATGTAAGCGTAATGTGAATTTTCACCTGAGTTAAAGAGGAGAAGATTAATATGAGTTTCTTTATTTTTATAGTTATCAGAAATTTGCAAAGGACAAACATTGTTTTCATCCGTTAGTCCATAAACGTTAACAGATAGATTATTCATTTTCTCAAATTTAGGAATATCTTTCAATGGCATTGGAAATGGTAGCCCGGCAACATTTAACTCATTTTCAAATTTCTCATAATGTGATACCCTTTCAGCCTTCCATTCAGGAGGATGTAAGTGTGCAAGAACATCCCACAGGAAACATTTTTTTGTCTTTGTTTTGAATATTAATGACTGCCTTTTTAAGTTTTATCTCTCTTGGTAAATCAATGTAAGAAGAAGCTTTTAGGGGGTCTGATTTTAAAACGTGTATATCGATGTATAATATTTTAGTAATTTCATATCCATAATTCTTATCTTCCTCATTTTCTTCCTCTTCTTGTTCTATAAGTTTATCATAAACGTTCGTTGATAAGAACCCCTGGAGTGATGTGATAAAGTAAGGTTTTGTTCTCATATAGAGTTTTTTTTAAATAAGATCCTCTTTTTCAGGAATCGACTTTTTCAATTCCATTTTTACTCCCATATAAAATTTAAGGGGTTTAATCTCAGACAAATGTATTCTTTACATAGCTTTCAACGGCGGGTTTGACTGTTTCAATCACCTCAGGTATTGATTTTGGTTCTGGGGGTTTTAAATAAAACATCCTTATTCTAATATGATTCCTAAATGCTTCATCAGTGTCCTTGATAGTGTACCCAAGCCCCTCCACGTGTTTTGGTGATTTAAGATGGGTAGGAAAGGTGCTCCTCCAAACGTACTCACCACAAACAGCACAAAATTTCATTTCTCATGTCAACACGGTTGTCAAATATGAAAGGTAAACACTTATGTTTGTGGGATTGAAGGTGTCGTTTGTAATTATTTTTATAATCATGTTTCCAAATATTACAATATGTTTTGGGTTTAAGTGGGGCTATCATATGTGAAAGCTTGGCTGTGTGTTTGTTGGATTGAAGGTGTCTTTTATAATTATTTTAATAGTCATATTCACAAACATTGCAATACGTTTTACTCATTTTATTAATCATACTCATTTCATTAATCATATGTTTCTTTAAACTAAAAATCAAATTTTTTATTTAAATGATTAGTTTGTAATATGTAAGGGGTGAGGGTTCCTATGTAGCGACAGATTGCATTGCCCGTGGTAAGCCTGGGTTTTTGCGTACCCGCTGTAGGAACTCACATTCGCGGTCACAAAGGTTCACAAACATTTACAAATATTCACAAATGTTCACAAACTTGTAATGTTGTACTCATATTGTTTTAAATCATATGGTTAAAAATTGGTTGTTATAATTATTTTTTGGGGAAAATCATGAAATCGAGAAAATCACAAAATCACAAAAATCGGGGAAAAAAATGACAAATCGGAAATTTGGAAAATCATTTTTAAAAATTTTTTGAAAATCGTGAAATCTGAAAAATAAATAATTAATTGGTCACTTCTGGTTTGTGGTGAGTAACTTCCTGTTTTGGGTTGAGGCAGTTTCGGTTTGGGGTTAAGGGGGAGATACGGAGAATGTGGCCTGTCCCAGGAGTCTTATTTTATATCTGCTCCTTTGCATTCTTGCAGAACCTCATAGGGGAATGTTAGCGCCCATTAAATGTGGCCTATATCGACATCAAGGCCGCATTTGACACTGTTGACTGGACATCCCCATTGAAGGTGCGGAGAGGCAATGGTGTTCCATCATCGCTTCTAAATTTGATCCGGAACCAACATTAATGTACAACAGCCTGCGTTAAAGTGGACACCGACTTGTCTACACCTTTCCCCACGTCTTCTGGAGTTCGTCAGGGCTGCGTCCTTGCACCTTCCCTCTCCGGCTGCTCCATTGACTGGATAATGTCAAGGTTTACAGATCAGCTTGGAATCAATGTCGGTAGAGAAGTCATCACCGATCTACTCTATGCAATGATGCTTCCCTCTTTCTGAGAGACGCTGTCCACTGGCCAGCCGTGTTCAACCGCTTTGAATCAGTTGCTAAAAGCCTAGGCCTTAAAAGCCCTCATGGCAAAATACCAAGGTACAGAATGCTGCCATTGGTCCCTCCCCCCTACCAGTACATACCTCCAGCATCGTTGTAGAATCAGTGGACCACTTCACCTACCTGGGCTACTACATTCATCCATCTGGATGCAACAGCCCTGATGTGCATAGACAAAATAGCATGGCTGGTTCTGTCATGGGGCAACTCGATACTGTTTGGAAACAGCACCGTCTTAGTTTACCATCAAAGCTCCATATTTACAGAACATGCGTCCTTCCTGTACTCTTCTATGGTTGTGAGACCTTGACCCTTTTGAAAAAGGACCAATATATCCTACAGGCTTTCCATATGTGATGTCAACGCCACATCCTTGGGGTTCGATGGTATGACCGAGTCTCAAATAAGACCATTTGTGATATCACTAGACTCGGCCTGATCACACTTTATATTGCAATGAGACGCTATTCCCTGTTTGGGCACATCTGCCACTTAAGTGAACATGTCCCGGATCATAACTCCTTGGGATTTGCCACAAATCCTTACAATAGTCACTGACCCGATCCAACCTGGCATCATCCTCGAGGATGCCCAAGACTCTCTTGGTTATGCCAGTGTGCCAGTGAAAATAGCCTTAGTCCATGACTGTGAAGGCGGAAGACCAACAGTTATGGGGATCGCTATGTCCCTTAGTCGGGCATGCGGATTCGTAGTAGTAGTCGTAGTTCTTGAATAAAACTTTAGAATTCTTCTTATTTGAAAACTAGATTGAAAATTAGAATTAATCATTTCACAGTTAATCAAACTCTCATAGATTATTTTATAACTAGCAACGGTACCCGGAAGAGGGAGAGGAGTGGAGGAGAGAAGAGGGAAAGGCTGGGGAAGGGATGGAAATGGGAGATGGGGGAAGGAGGGGAGAGGGTGGAGAGGGAGAAGTGGGATGGGAGGTGGAAAGAAGGGTTTTTTTTTTTTGGTTTTTTTTGTATACTGAATCGAGGCTCGAATCGAGGCTATAAAGCGGGGGACACAAAAAGAGCTAACATTTATTTCACAAACAAATCAACCAGACAAATAAAATATATAAAAAGAGGGAGTGGAAGACAAGATGGGGAGCACACAAACATAACATTTGAGAGCAGGGAGATGTGTGGGAGGGAGAGGGCTTGGGGGGAGGAAGCGTGGGAAGGAGGGGGAGGTGCGAGAAGTATAAAACACAAGGACACCAAGGACTTCCAGGACAGAAGTTGGTATTTCAAAAAAGTGGATTTGGGGTGAATTAGCGGGGGTAGAAAAGATCAAGGTTTTGGATGGGGGAAGATAAGAGATGGTGGTGAACAGCTGTTTTATAGACCTGGAGGGTGGATAGTACATGGGCTTATGTATATTTGTGGACCGTTTTGCTAGATTCTTGGCAACTAGGCTTAAATCACTCTAAATAGCATATAAAATAAAAAAATTGCTGTTGCCAAATTTTCACGACATCTTCATGGCGGCCATCTTGGATTTCAAGATGGCCACCATTTCGGACCTATTTTGCCTTATATCTCACTTATTAATCAAGGTATCAGCACAAGAATAGTGTCCTTACCCACATTTTCGGGGTCAAGGAAGACAATGGTAATAATCAAATTTCAGCTGGATGGCCAACATCTTTATAATTTCAAGATGGCCACCATTTTTTTATCTAGTTTTGCCCAAACTCCAGGTCAAAGCCATACTTTAAAAGGTTTTCATGTATATCAGGTTTAAATATAAATGTCCTGGTATTGAAGCTATTTACTTTTACTCACAGGTACTTACATTTTTAGATAATGGTTAGGATTGGATTGGGAGGGGGTGGATAGGAGGTGGGGGGACAGGGGAGTTCTTCTGCCAGATCCACACACAAATATTATCTAAAGAATCAAGCTACCGTACATCTAGTTTTAGTCAAATATTATTCCTGAAACTGTGTTGGATGACTTTTTAACAATCTTTATTCTTTTCAGATGTGCAGCAGACGACCTTGAGAAGTTGCATTCTTGGGTAACTGTGGAGGAAGAACGACTGTCGGCATCATGACCACGCCAGAGGAACCTGCTGCTAAAAAGAAGCCCATTGACTTCAGTCTTTGTTTGCTATACCAAGAGAAGAAATACATAAAAAGGAAAGTGCTTGAGCCTTTAAGCACACCACAGGCAGATACATATGAGACATTTTTGCGAAATCTCACCAAACGAGATACATACAGGAATCCGACATATGTGGCCATAAATCAAAGACTGCAAGGCTTATCCGCTGGTGATCTGATGTCAAGAAAAGCATTATGGCATCGGAGCTGTTACGGTATGCTGACACATATACAGCATAATGAACGTGATAAAGGACGATATGAACAAGCCACAAGTCAAATGGACACCCTCGTGTTCTGACCGGAGGTAAGAAACGAGGAAGACCATCAACAACTCCTATTCCAGAGGAAGCCTCCTGTTCAGCACCAGCAGAAAGGCAGACACGGTCGACAGTACCATCATTCTGCCGGAATATGTGCTTTTTCTGTCAGACTGTGAAACAGGACAAAAAGACCGGGACAGAAGAGATACGCTGTGAGTGTAGAAGCAAAGATATTGGTAGGTCAGTTAAACAGATTGTGGAAAACAGTGACAACAGTGTCTGGAAACTCAACCTTGCGGACTTTCTCGTTGAGGGAGATTTTCTTGCAAGGGACATAACCTACCATAAGAGCTGTTTGACCTCCAACTGGAGTCGCTACGTGCAAATGCCACAGCGCAAAAATTGTGCAGGTGACCAAAGTGGTGATGGGGACTTAGGACAGAGAGAGAGATTTGTATCTGCTGAAATTGAGTTCTTCTCTGAATTACAGGATTGCATCGATGATGGACAGTTTGTCTCAACACCTGAGGCTGATGAGGTCTACCGTAACATGATGCGGGACTATGGTATTCAGAATCACAGCATCACCAGGGGCAGGCTGTTACAGAAGATCCGTGAGAACATTTGTTGTGATATTACCGATGGTCAAGGCCAAAAACCTTCTGTCATTCATGGCAAAAAGGCAAGAAGGACAGCAATAGATGCTGCAATAAAGGAGAAAAATATCAAAGAAGACATGTTGCAGAATGTTGCAGACAAGAAGAAGACATGTTGCAGACAGAAGACATTTCACCTGTTGGTGAAAACTGGTAGTGAGGTAGTGGCACTGAAAGTGACGACATCCCTGTTTGCTCGACTACTAGTCATTGCAAGGTCATCGAGGGAAGCAGTGGATCTAGAGGAAGTGGTAGGGGCACATGAACTGTCCAATACCAATAGAACTCTTCTCCAGCCAAATGGAATGGTCCACCCCACCACCGACAAGAGCAAGATCATATCACTCCTGGGGGGTCTTGTGAAATCCAGTGATGACACAAACTCAAGTGACCATGCTGAAGAACTTGCAGAACACCCTGAGAATGTGCAAGAAAGACCCAGGACATGCTTAATTGTTGATGGAATGGCGCTATTGCAAGAATTAATGAGTGTCAAGAAATTTCAGAACTGCAAGGAGCTAGGCACAGCGTATGTACAGCTAGCCGAATGCAGAGGACGTGCTTATGAGCAGCTTCGGGTTGTGTTTGACAATTACACAATTGATGCATCATTGAAGGAAGGAACAAGGGAACGTCATAGAGGCAAGACCAAGGCAGTGAAAAACTATATTGTTGATGAGCAAACCAAAATCAAGGACACCAAGTCATTCCTTGCTAGTAATGTCACAAAGGATTCACTGACACTCTTCCTGGCAAATAGATTGATCAACAGTAGATCTTCCATGCAGATTGTAACGGTGACAAGGAGAAGTGTCCAGAGCAATTTTGAATGTGAAATTCCTAAAGAGGTCAGTAGCCAGGAGGAAGCTGACACACTCATGATTTTGCATGCAGTGCAACTTGTGAAAACATGATTCATTGTGAGTATCTATTCCCCAGACACAGATGTGTTGTTACTTGCTCTAAGTCGAAGTGATGACCTAGGAAGTGATGCTGCAGTTATCATGGGCACTGGAAAAAACCGTCGGAAAATCTTACTATGGCCAATCTATGAACAGCTTGGTGCTCAGAGGGCAAAAGCACTTGTTAATTGGCATGCTCTCACCGGCTGTGACACCACTGGCCACATTCAGGGCAAGAGTAAAACAACTTGCTTCAAGGCATTCACTGAAAGTAGTCAAACAGTAGTATCAGCAATTGCTCAGCTTGGAGAGGGTGATAAACCATCTGATGCTGTCCTAGAAGGATGTGAAGAGCATTTCTGTCGCCTCTTCTGTCCGAAAGGTGTCACAATAAGAAGTGCTGCTGAACTACGATGGCACCTATTCTGCCAGCTGAAGGCTGATCAGGGAGTCGAGAAACTAACACCAACTGCTGGTGCCTGGAAAGAGCATGTCCAGTGTGCTCATTTGCAAGCACACACGTGGGCACAAGATCTAACTCTAAATCCAACTGTGATCGACCCAAACACCTTGGGATGGGAAACTGTTGGAGGCGAATTGAGACCAGTCCTGACGCAGGTTGCAATTGCTCCAGCCTCAATTCTCCAACTTGTTCGCTGTGGCTGTGGACGAGCTGCAAAGAGTCCTAGCGAATTGTGTTCATGCAGGTGTTCATGCAAAGCTAGGAATGTAGTCTGTACCGAATTGTGTAACTGTGATGCTGATTTAGAGAAATGCTGCAACACTGATGCTCAGCCTATTGGGAATGACATTGTGTTTGATCAGTAGAGAGCCCGTCGTTTGGATTTTTGATAGGAGTTGTTTGATGAAACAAACTGATTAACAAACTGTAGCATTGCTTTCAGAAAAGGCTTAAGTCGATGATGGTTGCTAGCCACCACAACTAGTCTTCATCAATTGTCTCAGACTAAGACACTAGGCTATGTTTGCTCATACTTTGATAAAAAATGGTGGCCATCTTGAAATTATAAAGATGTTGGCCATCCAGCTGAAATTTGATTATTACCATTGTCTTCCTTGACCCCGAAAATGTGGGTAAGGACACTATTCTTGTGCTGATACCTTGATTAATAAGTGAGATATAAGGCAAAATAGGTCAAATGGTGGCCATCTTGAAATCCAAGATGGCCGCCATGAAGATGTCGTGAAAATTTGGCAACAGCAATTTTTTTTATTTTATATGCTATTTAGAGTGATTTAAGCCTAGTTGCCAAGAATCTAGCAAAACGGTCCACAAACTTTGGTTTCCCAACATAAGCCCATGTACTAGGAGTGCGATTGAAGAGAGTGAGGGAGTTTGTTCCAGGGGCGGGAGAAAAGAGGAATGAAGGAGTGAAGGTTAGCAGAGAGTCTTGATTTTGGCAGTTTAACCATAAGAGGGTTGCAGGCAGATCTTGTGCAACCTGTAGGAATATTTGGGGGACAGAGCCCAGAGAGAGCTGCGGGTGGGGGGGGGGGGGGGGCAAGGCCAGAGAGGTAGAAGACGGAAAGACCACCAACCTGCCTGCGGTGAGTGAGTGAAAGGCCCTTGGAGTTAGCTTCATCGCGGGAGATTCCAAGGGTGGGAAGAGGTGTGGTAGAGAGAGGGGTGGGGGAAAGACAGAGAGGGGTGAGGAGGGTAAGAGGGAAGGGGGAGTGGAGGAGGACGGGGGAAGCAGAGTGGGGAGAGAGAAGAGGAGTGCAGAAACCATTGTAGACTGTTCCAAGGCAAGGCATTTTTGCGCAGGCTAGAAAAGCATAAGACCCCTGTGAGGGATAGAGGACTGACCAAAGATAACGCCTGTTTTTGTGTTAATTAAATAAGGCTGCTAATTATCTTGAAAAGGGGTTTATACCCAGTTTATACCCAGTTTTAAAAGTTTTAAAAAGGGTTTATACCCAGTTTATTCATGCACTCCCTTGCAGTTAAATAAGTATGCGTGCAAAGTTTTGGGGCCGTTATGTTTCATGGTTTTAGAATTATGGAGGAGACTGTCTGACAGATACTCTTTTATTATTATAAGTGTTATTTGAATTTTCTGTTTACCTTTAAAGTATAAATGTTTCACAAGTGGACTGCTGGTCCAAGGGAAGATTGATCATATTTTGCACGACTTGCACCTAAAATACAATCATATTGTTGCGGATCTCGGTTTCGGCACTCCCCTTACCGAGGGGGGTTTAATCCCCTCGTCTTTTAAGCTGGCCGTCCGAGTCCTGGAAATATCTTGCTCCTTTGCAGGATGAGATTGGCCAGGGTGATTGGTCAAGGATTTCCCAAATACCTTCATCAATCTCTCCACAAAGCAGGGAAATGAGTCCCTGCTCGAACCGTGGATGTGATGGTAATTGCCGAGCGGTTTAGCAATCCACGATCCGAGCCGTTAGCAAATAGACTAACCCAATTATAGTGTTGGCCAAATCGCGCCACAGGTACTCAATTGGAGACAGGACAAAAGCGATCGGGGGAAGAAGAAACCAAAGTAAAGGAATAACAGGTATTTATGAATTATTTACACGAAATGAAGAGGAAACGAAAGGCAAAGAATATACAGAAGAAGAAGAAGAAACAGGACACAGGGCAGCCTTAAAACAGTCTTATATTATCAACGCCCCATCAGAACAAACAAACTCACATGAATAGGGAATGGCAGGAAGGAATGGCTGGAAGGAGGAGAAGGTCCAGGCAGACGGCAGGGCAGGAAGGTCCGGGCAAATGCACAGCGTCGAGGTTGGCTCCAGTCCACGCTCCGGTCCATGCTCCGGGCTTGAGGCGAAACCCAGCGGCAGCTGCACGTATATTTTCACGCGGTAGGGGCTTTCCGAAGCAGTGCGCACTTCATAGAGCCACGCCCGTGATGGTATTTCATCAGCCCTGGTTGGCTGGTAAGGGCTCGCTGGCTCCACCTCTGATGGTGAGTTGACGTGCCACACCTTGCTCTTGTGTCCCGCCCCCTTTTTCCTCGGCTTGAGACCGCATGCTCAATGGCGGTTTGGGGCCAACAGCCGAATTGGCAAGGCAAGGGGGAGCGAACGCTGCCCTACTGCTACTGCCCTTTGAAGAGAGGGAGCGATGATTGGGGAAATTGAAGGGGCCTATCTTATTTGATTAATGCAATGCAGATTCAACTATTGGGAACAGGTCCTTAACTGAAACATATAATAATGAAATAACTACAGAGAGGTCCTCTGGTGCTCTACGACTACGTGTTGTACATGGACTACCTAGGGTGCGATCTTTAATAAAGCCAACTAATGTGGATATTTACAGGGGATCATTTATAAGGGAACATTTACTAAAATTTACAAAGTGAAGGTTCTAAAAACCGTAACAATATTAATGTGACTTTAAATAATTGATTTTTTTTTAAAGTTTACTTACCAGTGCTATTTGAATATTCTTTGAATGCGCAGCGTATACAATCAAAGCAACAAAATGGTTCTCCTTTTCTTTCCATCTTACGTGTTCCCGGCTGACACAACTCACTGCAAACCGACTGTGGGTGCTGCGATATCATTCATTAGTCATTTAGCTTCATGCATATACTCTGTTGTGACGTTATCATTAAATAATTTCGAAATAAAAGACTAACTTTAAAAGTTATGACTGATTACTAATCACTTTTTTACGAAATCTTTTTTGTTTCTATTTCTTAAAAATTGTGAAGTATTTTTGGGTTATTTACATGAACAACAAGGACATTTTGAGAAAATGCACAAATTAACAAAGTAAATGGGATTTTGCTCTTGGGTCACAACATCACACTCAAGGTCAAATGCCCAGATAAGAACATTTAGCATAGTATTTCTTCAGCTTTTTTTCAATTGTAAACTTTTACAAACTTAACCCCCGTTTATCCTGTTGGGTGTGAACTTGTCAACATTAAACAAGAAAATTAATAAACAAACCAATAAGGTCACTTTAATGCGACTCAATGAATCTATTTAAAAGTAAAAACATTTCTAAAAGATGATAAATGTGCAAAAATGTAATTTCTGTGTTAAATACTGATGATTATACATGGTGCTGTTGAATCTCTGGAATAAAGGATGGCATTGGAGGTTTGTCATTGCCAGACCGGTAATAGTCAGGAAAGCAATTTGGAACTTGGCGAGAACACCCAAACTGCTGCCTACTCCTTTTATATGTCCCTTTTGGGTTATACATCAACAAGGGAGAGCAAGCAAAAGGGAAAGTCAGCTGAGCAAATTTATTCAAAAGGATAGCGGCATACTCCATGATGCGATACCCTGGCAGTGAAGAAAATAGGACGAAAGCCTCTTATCGTATCTTAGTCCAGAACACATTAAGCTCAATGGAAAGTATGAGCTTTAGATAATTCAAAGGCCAGTAATGAGCCAATGGAGTAAAAGGATATTTAGTCTATTGTACACTGAAGCCCTTATTAGTCCCCGACCCAGAGGGAACTATAGGTTTGCTTTCTGTCTGTCTGTCTGTCCGTCTGTCCCAACTGCGGTTTTCTGCACTTTTTCAATACCCTTTAACATATTCAACTGAAACTTGGTACATGGCTTTAATAAGATAAGCTACAGAAGATGCTTGAATTTCGGGGAGTTTCACCAATTTTTCACGGAGTTATGCTCTTTTTGCTTGGAACGAGAATATTCATTGGGTTATCGTAGAGCGATATATCAGTAGAGCGGGTGTTTCTAGTACCAACAAAAGCAACAACTTCACAACAACTATCAGAAATGCCTCTTCACGATCATGGGTCGGCTGTTACTGTGCCATGAGCTTGTTGTCGAGAACTGTCCATGCCTGTACAACAACAACAAATTCACAAATATCTACTTTGTATCAACATTTACATATCTTCTTTATGTTTTGTGACATGGAGTTATAATCTTTTGTGAAACGGCACTATTTTGGTGAAATATAACTCTAAAAAAATCAAGTTAAAAAGGCACACCTCAGATTTTGCACCATTCCATCGAATATCGCTTTCATTAAGATGAAGTTCTTGTCCTTTGGGGTACAATGAGTTGAATATCCCCACAGATGTAGTTTGTAATTTTCCATCGAGTCCAATGTGCTTGTTGAAAAGCTCATATATTGCAGGAGGGTCACCATTGTTATCAAAATATATTGTTTGGTTCATGGTGTTCACAAACGTAACATTTTTAAGATAATAAAGTAACTGAAATGCAAAAATGAAATATTTGGCAAAGTCAACATCAGCAATATCCAGTGGAGTCCATTACATAAATTGAGGTGAATTGAAGCAAGTTCAGCTGAATGATATTTGATTGCATTTGGCTTCAAAATCATTTGATTTGTATTTCACTCATTGGTGTTTGACTGAACCGACTTAACAACTTTGAAGTTTCACTTCACTCATTTGTGTTTGACTGCACCGACTTCAAAACTTTGAAGTTTCATTCCACCGATTTGGCTGCATTCAAATTAATAGTTTACCCAAAGAACTTCAGGCCTCCCTGAGTAACTTCCATGGACAGGAAGATGTCAGTGATCCACTTTTTGTACACTGATCCTTTCCTATGCCATCTTCACTTGCTGCAGCACGTCATTGCTGGGCACCAAAGGGGGCTTGGCAATGATGCACGCTGAAAGGGAGTACTCAGTTTTCACTGGTTGTTTTCTTGTTTTTTTGCTTTCTTGCTTGTTTGTTTGTCTGGGTGATATCTCAGCCATCCTTTGGGCTAGGAAGCTGAAATGTCGGCACAATAGTGAGCAAGTACTTTGTCAAAAAGCTATTTTTTTGTTTTTTGATTAATTAATTAATTGATTAGTTATTTAAGTATTAGCGATTAATTAAGTACTTATACATTTCCTTTCTCTTCTGGCCATTATCTCAGTCACTTTTGAGTTAGGAAGCTGATATTTGAACATGCCAATGACCAAGTGATTTGGCTGCAAAGGCTATTTTTGATTTATTGATTAATCGATTAATCAAATAATCGATTAATTATTTAATTATTCGATTAATGACTAAATTTTTCTTTTTCTTTTTCTTAATAGAAGAAAATTTTAATTTAATTTAAAATTTAATTTTTCTTAATAGAAAAATAATTAATAATGAAAATAAATAAATAATAATTATTATTTATTTATTTTCATTATTAATTATTTATTTATTTTCTTTCTCATCTGGGCAATATCTCAGGCACCTTTTGAGCTAGGAAGATAATATTTGGACATGACAGCCTGGTGTTGGCTTAATGGTTAGGGTGCCGGCTTGGGATCATAGGATCCTGGGTTCAAATCCCAGTCGATCGCTGAATTAACACCAGGGGGGTTGACTCAGCCTGTTCATCCTTCTGAGGTCAGCAAATTGAGTACCAGCTTGCTGGGTGAATAATCCCGGTGTGTACCCCAGTTTTGAATAGGTACACCGTATCCCTGCGCATCGTAAGAGGCGACTAAGGGTTGGCGCCAGGAAGGGAATCCGGCCATAAAAACATTGCCTCAAACAGGGAACCATGATTGTCATGGGGCCCGCAAGGCTAACCCCTGCTCTAGCAGGGAAAATGGCCTTAAAACGATCATTCATTAATTCATTCACAGTGATGCAGCTATTAAGGATATTTTTGATTTATTGATTAATCACTTAATCGATTAATAATTATTTATTGATTAATCAATTAATTATTTAATATTTTTTTTAATGCCTTTTTAAATTAAATTTCTAAAAGATACAACTTCGGATGAAGCACTAGTAGTTTAGTTATGCTAGTAGCCAATTGATTAATGAAATATTTTATGATAATCTTTTATTGATTTTAATTATGCAATTAATCAATCAATTATTGTGCACCTCTCCCTCCAAATACAGTATCTATGCGCTGCACGGCGGTATTGCCGGGCGCCATAGGCGCCCCGGCAATGCCGCGCTGGAGGATATTTAATTATTTGGCATGGGGGCGGTGTACTTTAAATGTATCTGTACTTGTTTTCTTGTTTGTTTGTTTGGTTGCTTGTTTGTTTGTTTGTTTGTCTGGGCAATATCTCAGCCATCATTTGAGCTAGGAAGCTTAAATTTGGGCACAATAGTGACGGTATTTTTTTTTGTCAAAAACGGTATTTTTTTTGTTTTTTGATTAATCAATTTATTGATTAGTTACTTAATTATTATCGATTAATTAAGTACGTATTAGGGTGCATCAGAATGCAAGGCAAAATTTAAACATCAACATATCGAATCATTGCATGTCTGGGGTTGCATTTCGTTTGAATGCACATAAAAATGACTTCTGCAAGGTTTTGGGAAAATTCATTGATATTTCGAGGTGCAACACGGCATGTGATATTTTTGAAAATTGCATTTTTGGGTGTTTTCTGAACTCCAATTCCTTGACAACTTGACAAGGCTGACATAGAAATGCAAGAAATTGTTTTTGAGAACAACATGTCTGAAAATAAAAACACAAGAAATTGTATTTAAGAACAACATTGAACGTTTTATTATTATTATTCTCGAGCCACCTAGAGTCCTAGTCCTGGTCTGTGTCCAGCTTGCGTTTGCAGCAGCGAAGATTCGGCTGCTTAGTGTGGTCATACTCAACTGCCTGCAGCACATTCTGCAGGTGCTGCTCGCTCCTGGCTGCTGCCACAAAGTCTGATGTGAGTTTGACGCCACGCTCGGCACAGTCATTGACGATGTTGATGGCACATACAATCGCCGCACCCGCCTGGAATGCTGCACTGGCAGCCCAATCCTCTACGTCGAGTGGGAGAAATGCTGGATCGATGTGCAGCTGGTGCATGCCAAATCAGCAGTCTGGGTTGGCGAGGTCGGCCAAGCTGGTGGTCGGTGAGAGGGCTGGAAACTTTGGCTTGCCAAAGCTAGTGCCAAAGCGCAGCTGTGGGGCGGGCATGGGGAGAACCAGGAGATCAGCCGGTTTGTGCTCCAAGATAACATCCGCAAGTGCACGCCGCTCGCCAAATGGCACCTTGGTGCTGAAGAGTGCCAGGGGCAGCATCTCGCCCGTCATGTACCAGAGGTGCCGCTCCAGTGCCCTGATCGCTGATGCTGCGATGCCCGCGTCAACAGACTTGTACACATACAGTGATACAGGTGGTGGTAGAGTGTGAGGTCATTCCAGGCGGCATCTATGGCTGTGTCGCAGGTCAGCCACCATGTCGCATAGATGTGCGTGATGAAGTTGGCAAATGCCCGAACCTTCGGCACCTGCTACTGCGTAGTGATGGTGCCCTGGGGAAGAACCATGATGTGCTGCTCCATCAAGGCCAGCTTGAGAATGTAGAGCAGCTTGGCCATCCATCGCGCCTTGTGCAGCGCTCCCGGCCATTGGAAGGTCATCGGAGTCTGCGCTGCACCGGCTGCACCCATATACACAAGATTACACAGATTACATGACACTGCTGGTAACCCCCTTCAGTCGTAAAAGCTGATGTGCCGTTGCACCTCTAGATCACCACGGAATGCAACAATATTTTGCGTGTATTGTAACAACATGACATGGAACACTTCTAGCACCCAGACAGATCAATGTGCTGGAAATGTGTATTTTGATGCACCCTAGCTACTTATATATTTCCTTTCTCTTCTGGGCATTATCTCAGGCACCTTTTCAGTTAGGAAGCTGATATTTTGTCATGCCAATGACCAAGTGATTTGGCTGTAAAGGCTATTTTTGATTTATTGATGAATCAATTAATCGACAAATTATTTAATTATTCGATTAATGACCTGATTCATTAATTTATTTAAAGTTACAGATTCGGATGAAATGGTGGTGGTTTATGTATTCTATTAGCCAATTGATTAATTATTTAATTATTTTATAATTATTATTTATTTATTTTCATTATTAATCATTTATTTCTTTACTTTCGCATCTGGGCAATATCTCAGGTACCTTTTGAGCTAGGAAGCTGATATTTGGACACGACAGTGACCAAGTGATGTGGCCACAAAGGATATTTTAGGTTTATTGATTACTCAATTAATCGATTAATTATTTATTGATTAATCAAGTAAGTATTTAATTTTTTCAATTAATGGCTTAATGTACACTTCTCCTTTCCTATGCCATCTCCAGGCACTGCATACGTCATTGTCGGGCACCGAAGGGGGGCCAGCACTGATGCGCGCTGAAAGGGAGTACTCAGTGTTCACTCCGGTTGTTTGCTTGATTGTTTGTTACTTGCCGGAAAGGATTCCGGCAAGTATGTTGGTTGGTTGGTTTGTCTGTCTGTCTGTTTGGTTGTGCACAGTACTACGTCTACATCATTGCACATAGCATCACCATACTTTACACACATATTTGCCTTGCCCTGGAATAGACTGTGCCCAATTTTTAACTCTCTAGGCCCAAGGCCTCCATTATGATGTCATAATTCGATAATTTGACAAGTACAAAACTTCATCCAATCAAGATGCAATTTCTTGAGTGCCATGTCGGCATAAACTGGTGGAGAAAAAAAAAATGATGACTTCATCGGTCACGTGGTTCGGCCGCCATCTTGGGAAAACCGAAAAACTTTGCACCTCCATATCTCCGAAAGTGCTGAATAGAAAAATTTGAGACATGGCTCATTGTAAAGAACTCTCCATGGGGAATAAAATATTGTTGCGGATCTCCTGAAGCCCGTTCCCATTACAAAGGGTGGATTAAACCCCTTTTTCCCCCTGGGTCTTCGTGTCCACGAGGCCGAATCGCCACTTCCGGAGCAAGCATGAAAAAGGGTATCGGGTCAACGTAGCACGTACCTTTAACTCATGCTGCCACGAAAGCGGGGACCGAACCTCGCACAAGCCATGCTTAATCGAGTACGCCCGAGGGGTATGCGTATCACGTGACTTGTGCCGTTACCTTTTAATGAACCCGATTGAACGGTTCTATTTGTACCACGCGAGGCCAATTAATTGAAGGGACAGGAACGGTCAAATAAGAGGAATAACACAATTTATTTACAATGTACAATAATCAGGATGAAGGAAAGGGGACACAGAGCAGAAGCTTAACCAATTTAACTTATACCCAGACACAGGGCCCACTCACGCACATGGGGAGATGGAGGAAGAATGTTCGTGCGCCAAATGCGCTTTGCGTCGGTCGCTCCGGGACAGCTCGCTCGTGGTGTAGCCCTCTGGCGGTCACGGCACGTATGCAGGAGAAGGCAGGCAGGAGGACATCGCACGTCTGTGGCCCGGCACGGGTCGTCTTCTCGAGCGCGCGATTAAAACAGCGCAGGTCACGGGGCAAGGGGCAAGTTCGTGTACCGCGCGGCTATTTCAGTGATCAAGTCCAACACTCCGATTCTGAACGGAACTCCAACTCATGGGCTGCGCGACTCTTAACTCAACTCAACTCTCACAGGGGCTCCGACGCTGAACTTGACTGAGGCGCAACTCTCAACTCATCTCCACTGAGAACTCGTGACTCGAACTCTGACTCTCGTCTCACAGGGAACTGAGGTGGGGGGGCTCGGAGCAGGGTTATATGGCTCCGCCCTGGCCCTACACGAATGTTCCAAATCCCACCTCTCATTGCCATGGTTAGCCACTCCCCCCGAGCCCTGATTGGTGGTTCGCCTTACCGGCCACTCCCTCCTGCAGCGCCTCCATTCCACCTCGTCAGACTTGTTCAGGCCTGCCACGTGGCATGCTAGCCCAGAAGACTGCCCTACTCACGGGCCTGCTCAACGCAAAAGTAACACAGGAAAGGAGACTACCTTACATTCACGAAGACATAACTATACTACAGCGAGGCTACATGTTGTGGTACGTCTACCTACGAGGGGGGGGGGGGGTCGTCCTTTATTCTCAAAACCGCAACAATATGTTAATGATGATGTCATTACAAAACTGATGGTACCATCATAGGACATATTGATTGTACTTTTGATTACTATTATTGTTGTACTGTTATTCTTGTGTGATCTTAATACAATATTTGTTTGTGAGTAACAATTGGGGTGGCTTCTCCATTGATCTTTGACATACAGAATAACACATTTTTCTGCCGTGACTCCTCTCGGGGCTCGGAGGTACACCGCGACCAGGGGGTCGGGGAGGAGCACGTAACAATATAAATATATATATATATATATATATATATATATACATATATATATATACATATATATATATATACATATATATATATATACATACATATATATATATATATATATATATATATATATATATACATACATATATATATATATATATATATATATATATATATACATATACATATATATATATATATATATATATATATATATATATATATACATATATATATACATATATATATACATATATATATACGTATATATATATATATATACGTATATATATATATATATATATATATATATATATATATATATATATATATATATATATATATATACGTATATATATATATATACATACATATATATATATATATATATATATATATATATATATTGTCATGCACCCGGGGATTAAGATCCCCAAAGTGACGAATGGCTTTACACTCCGAGGCATTCAGGACAACTATGGTGGTGTTATTTATATGTGTGAAGGTGTTGTTGAGGGCAGCGAGCGCTTTCCTGGATGGATGGGCACGAAGCGGGTTTTCCGAATCACCAACAAATAAACGGGACAGGACAAGGAATTAAAATTCAACAATTAACGGGTATAATAAAAGAAATGCCAGGGAACAAGAAAGGCATGGTAAAACTAATTCCTAAATTGGGGCGCCCCCATAAGGACTCATGAAACAGACACAGGGAGAGATAAATAAATGTGTTTATGTGGTACGTTTGCCTGGTGATTTTGTTGGTACTAGAAAGGCGCATCTCCTCAAGCGGTCCCCAACCCCGTTGGCCGCCGCACGGGTCACTGGTCCATGCATGGGAAAACAGGCCTTGGCATGCAGCTGCGTTCACCCCAGCTGCCGAACGTGAAGCGAACAGGCCCAAGCCCCTTTCTCTTTGCCCGCTCCACAAAGCACGGCGGTCTCTCCAACGCCCACGGCATGGCACACAGCCATAACGAAGCCACGAATCAAGAGCGTCAGAGTCCATGAGCTGCGACCGCCAATGTCAGGACCAAGAGCGAGGAAGAGAAGAGGACCACAAACTGCGACCGCCCACCATGCAGCCAGTTCCAAGAGAAAGAAAATGCGACTGTTCGATTTAGATGTCCGAACAAAGACAAAGCAAATTTGTGACTGGACACAATTAAGGCCAGCCCGGAGAGAGAGAAATGGCGGTCGTCAGCCTTTTTGTTCCCCAGTCTCGAACGTCATCTGATGACGTCCGTGCACGCTCCAATCAAAGAGTCCATCGCAGCAGTCAATCACCCTGACAAATTATCACCTCTCGGGGCAGGACCCCACGGCCCTGCTTGCTTGGTGTTGCGGTGACTCGGCTAGTACTGTCAGTGGTACTTGAATGTCTTGGTTCCGGTTACTTTATTTGGGGTTTATTTAGTGCTATTTAATTTAGGTAGTGCATGGCTGGTGTGGTGTGTGTCATAAGGAACAAAGGAAAAACTACAGAGGCAATTTACATACAGGGAATTACCCTTATACCCTACCTAATTAACATAGCTCCACCCCTCTCATGGAAACAATTATACAACCTTACCGGACACACGTAGGTGACTTACTTTCCAGGTTTCTTCTTCTTCACGACAGTCGGAGCACACTATCCTATACAATCCTACCTGGCCCTAAGGTACGTCATTGGTTCCCCCCACAAACATAACAATATATATATATATACATATATATATATATATATATATATATATATATATATATATATATATATATATATATATAAAACACAGTTTGTATGTGTGTGTGTGTGTGTGTGTGTGTGTGTGTAATGTTACCGATAGACTCCTAAACGGAGAGGCTTACGTGCTTGATATTTGACATAGACATGGCCATTGAGCGTGGGACGAACATGGCCGAACTCAAAATATTTGAGGATCCATATTTTTTATTCATATTTACCTCAGCGCATTTCAGCGCACGGAATCAACGGAATCAGAGCAGGTGGGCGCTGATTCGCTCAGAGCGATCACGTGATGACGCTATGACGCTATGAACGATATGACGCCATGAAAAAAAAAATCGCTATGACGCTATGAAACGCTATGACGCTATGACCGCTATGACGCTATGACGCTATGAAAAAAAAATCGCTATGACGCTATGAAACGCTATGACGCTTTGAACGCTATGACGCTATGACGCTATGACGCTATGAAAAAAAAATCGCTATGACGCTATGAAACGCTATGACGCTATGACCGCTATGACGCTATGACGCTATGAAAAAAAAATCGCTATGACGCTATGAAACGCTATGACGCTTTGAACGCTATGACGCTATGACGCTATGACGCTATAAAAAAAAAATCGCTCGCTTTGCCAAGGGGCTCGCTCCCCCCCCCCCCCCCCGTTCCCCTCCCCTCCCCCTCCCCTCCCCCACCCGGCAATGCCGGGTACTTCTGCTAGTATATATATATATATATATATATATATATATATTGTTGCGGAAATGATGATTGTGTTTTTTTATTGTGTGTATTATTATTATTGCTTTATTCTGAGCCCTCCTTGCGCCAGTGTGTATAAAGGTCAAAAGGGCGTCCCGGTAGTTAATTCCATAAAGCATACATTGAAGGACACTATAATATCCCTGTTCAGTAGTTTATTTCCTTATTCTGTGTTTTAGGGTAAGGCCTTGTCTTCCATTAAAATGACACTCCATTGCACCAAGTGAAATAGATAGATTCCCTTCATTCCCATTCCCAAAACCTCCATTTCCCCTTTCGTCATGGCCAAGCCAGTTTGTTACAGCTGGGGGTTGTTTTCGCCCCAAAGCCGCCATTGAACATGTGCTCGGGTTGGGGAAGAAAGGCGTGCCCGCCCGTCGTCATCAAGGGCGGAGCCAGAGGGTCGCGCGACCAACCAGGGCCGAGGTGAGCACACCGATGGGCTTGTCCTAAAGGCCGGCGGCTTAATCGCCCGAGGCGTTATAAAAGCGCGGGCGCAAGAGTGATAAAGAGCTGCGTAGAGAGGTCCATGACAAGAGAGGTCCATGACAAAAGAGAGGTCCATGACAAAGGAGAGGTCCATGACAAGAGCTGAGTCGTCAGAGCTGAGTTGTGTGGTTTTGGGAAAGAGCTGGGTTGGTCGTCAGTGGTGGTCAGAGGTTGCGTTGAGTTGTCGGTGGTGAGGAGTGATTGAACCAAGAGGAAGAGTTGGACCAAGAGAGGAGAGAACCCGTCACGCCAGACCCCCCACCAGCGCGTCGGCTCCACCAAGCAGCTCCGACCTGTGATCCCGCGCACACGACAGGATCGGTGGCATCAGCGGCCGTCGAGGTCCAGCCCGACGTCCCGTGCGGGATCAAGCTCCAGCCACACACCTCCTTCCAGTCAATCCTGCCTGCAATTTCCCCATTCGTGTACGTGAGTTTGTTCTGTTTGTTTTGTCCCTGGGAATAAATTAAGACTGCATAGGATAAGCTAGTAATTTTCACTGTGTCTCTAATACCTTCTGTATATTATTTTCTTATCTTTCCTTCTCCTTGGTTATTTTGAGCCTGTAATAGTAAATAAATTTAGTAGTATTTTCAACCTTTTTTTCGTCTTCTTCTTCCTTTTCTTCACATCCATCGTTTTTGTCTTTTCCATATTGAATATCTGTGGCACGATCCAGCCAACGTTCGGGAAGGGTTAATCGGGGTAACTGTTAGGCCGCGGTGCCTCCGCTCGGCAAACAACATCCTTAACCGCGGACCGTAATAATATATATATATATATATATATATATATATATATATATATATATATATATATATATATATACAGACTTGGCATTTAATATGGAATTTTTTTTTTTTCTTGACTTGGGTTTAATTTCTTAACTCAGTATATCAATCTGGTGAGTTTCTTTTCCACTTTGGTGATTTATTTGTTAAAAGAACCATGTCACTGATTCTCTGTCGCAGCAAGAAGTCAACAACAGGATTATATCACAGGTGGCGTGGCAAAATGTACGGACAGGTGCATTTGATGATTGGCTTCACAGTCGGGTATACAAGGGTTGTTGCGTTCTGTATTAGTGGAAATCAACTGCTGCACGTCTCCAAAAGTTATTGCCGCTTCCTCTGGAGATGGTCCGTCAACTCAACAATGCTATTTGTCATGGAGTGGTGGCTTTACGAAATTACGGCATGAAACAGCGTGCTATTGCTCGGCAGTATGGCATCACTCAAGGTCAGGTGTCAAAGATCCTGAAACGAAATGCTCAGAGGGGTGTCCCTACTCCAATACCGAGGCCAGGACGTCCCCGCAGAACCACAAGGAGGGATGATCGCCAGCTGAACCGGTTAGTCCGCAATGGCCGTACCAAGTCAGCTAATCGGCTTAGGGCTGAGTGGCAGCAACTGACAAATGTGCCTGTATCCAGAAGGCTAGTCAACCAACGACTGGTTCAAGCAGGCTATCGTGCCAGGTGTCTCCTGAGAAAGCCACGCCTGACCAGACAACACCACCAGCGCCGATTGCAGTGGGCCAGAGAGCACCGACAATGGCAGCCAGGACACTGGAATCACGTGATCTTCAGTGACGAGTCTATATTTCTGGTCTATCGTCAAGATGGCCGCATCCGAGTGCGCAGACAAGTGCATGAAGTCTACAACAAAGATTGTATAGTGCCAAGAGTCCAAGCTGGAGGTGGTGGGGTGACCGTTTGGGCTGCTTTTCATGCACGGGGCAAAACTGACCTGGTTGTTCTGAATGGAAACCTGAACCAGTTCAAGTACAGGGCCATTATGGAAGAAACATTGCTTCCATTTGCTCGTGCAGCCTTTCGAGGAAACTTTGTCTTCCAAGATGACAATGCATGGCCTCATCGTGCTCGCACGATCCAACACTTTCTTGCTGACCGTGGTGTAGAACATATGGAGTGGCCTGCCATGTCCCCGGATATGAATCCGATAGAGAACTTGTGGGCAGAATTAACGCGTCAAATCGACCACTTGGACAAGCAGCCGACCTCTGTGCGTGAATTGCAGCAGGCTATTGTCACTGCATGGCAAGCAATTCCTGTCCAAACCTTGGCAAATCTCGTGAACAGCATGCCTCAATGTGTACGTGCTCTCCTGAATGCTCGTGGGTGTTACACGAAGTACTGAACTGTAATTTTACTGTCCGTAATCCCAGTCGTAACTTAACTTTTGTTTTTGTTTAAAAAAAAATTTGGCTAATGTGCAAAATAAAGAGGTACTTCTGGAAAACGTACAGAAGTTTAACACAGTACTGTCCATGAATTGAGTTCGATATCAGTTTATATCACTTTCAAGGATACATTTATTTGTTTCGAAATGTCAAATGTGGTTTTTGTTTCTTTTAAAGGTCACATTAACAAAATCTAGAATAATTTCAACATAATTCCAATGAACTTTTGGTTCTAAGACATCTTAAAAAGTAAGTTCACCCCCACAAAAAAATATTCCATATTAAATGCCAAGTCTGTATATATATTGTTCGGGAATGTTAAAGGACTCAGGAGGCTCCGATATGACCAAACAGCTTTTACAAAAGCAATGCTTTATTAACTAATAATTCACTTGTTTCAATATAATAAAGAACTACAATACAATAACGAATTTGGTAGTTCACGTCGTTGGTTCTTCTTCTTCGGCCTTCTTCGCTGTCCTCGTTCCGTACTCGTTCGTTCCGTTGGGCAGAGATTCTGATGACAAGTGTGTTGACTCAAAGTATGTTCTCGTTTATATGGGCACCGCCGCGCTAATCCTCTCTCCGCTAAATGCTCCGAGGTCATCCACGCTCGCCCCCCTGCTGGGGAGTTCCTTCACCCTCTTTGCATCCCGATGTCCAAAACAATAGTACGGGCTTGGGAATGTGTGTTAGCCTGGGGTCGTGATAAGGTGAACAAAAGAACTCCCAGGTTCCATGTTCTGAGATACATTCCTGACATTCTTACGAACCACCTGGACTACCTGCTCCGTTACTAGTCCCAACCAATGAGTTACACTTCCACAATATATATATATACATATATATATATATATATATATATATATATATATATATATATATATATATATATATATATATATATATAGATAGATATATATATATATGTATATATATATATATATATATTCTTATGGTTCTGAGAGTGTAAATATAACATCATTAAAGGTTAAAGGTTTGCCCCCATAGTTAGTCTACAAGCAACATGTAGGCCCCTTAGAACATTACATATGTCATAGTATGTGTGAGGATATGGCCATTTCCACTAGTGATACCTGCATTGTGGAAAATAAATAAGCTTAAGTCCCGTTCATTTTGCCTCCACCCTCCAAATCTACCTTGTTGGGCAGCATCCATCCCACGCCCCGATTGGGCTAATCCACCTCGTTTGCCAGCAGCGTTCGCTGCCCTTGGTTTCGCTCGAAACCAGTCAAATGCCACGAGGTAGGCCTGGAAAGGGGGAGGAGCGTGAAGACGAGGTGTGGCCGCATCAAGCAGCACGTCAGAATGCGGTGACGGTAAGGGCAACCACCAACCAGGGCTCGGTGGGCATGGCTTAAAGGGCGTGGTAAGGGCGCATCCAGCAAGTGCTGGAAGGTTCGCTGAAAAGGCTATATAAGCACGCGCACAAAGCCCTTGAAAGGACTGGCCAGAAGGAATATATGCGAACTTATGAGGACTGGCACGATTCGCGCATGTAAGAGAAGGACTCTCATGTTTGGGCTTTCCCATGATAAAGGACTCGTGCACAAGAATCGTTGCATGAGAACTTGCAAAGGACTGGCACGATTCGCGCATTTATAAGGACTCGCATGTTTGGGCTTGCGCATGATAAAGGACTCGTTGGAAGGTTGGCTTTGAAGGGACTGCGCGGAGACGTCTGATTGTACAGGTCTCATGTGAAAGAACTTGTTGGGAGAGTGCGCCTGATCAAGGATTCATTGAAAGAGGACTGCAGCAGATACGCGCTTTGTATGAGGACGTATGTTATTGAACTTGCATTGGGGAGCGCCTATTGAGTCTGTATTGGGAGCGCATATAGCCCGGGTCATCTAATACGTACGCGACTGTGGTCACCAGTAACGGCCCAGCCACCCTACCTTTCGCCCCACATTTAACCCCGTAATTGTCCGCTCCGCGTCAACGAACCACGGGGAGCTTCTGCTGCCCTGACCATCTCCTTCGCGGTATGAGTCGGGGACCGGAGTGAACTGCCTGGACGCCATCATCCCTGGAGCATCGCCCTGACCATCGACATCCCCGTGTGAGTGTGTCGGAGTGTGAAACGGGCCCATGTCATGGGATAAGTTAAGACTGTATTAAGCTGCACTGTGTGTTCTTCTTCTCCTTCCTGTACAAATTGTGAATAAACCAATCTGTTCTTCCTGTCTGTCCTGATTCGACCGTATCAGTGTTTTCCTCCATTGGGTAAGTGTGGCACGTTTTGGAATCGCTCAGATCGGGTTTAGTCCTTGTTAACGGCCGGGATCACGGTTCGCTATCGCTCGGCGTTTCCACCTACAACCGTGATTCTGGCGGGGTTTATTTCCTTGCTTCCTGGGATGCGTTGGTAATTAGGTATTAGTGATTAGTCCTATGACCCTACCTAACGCTGACCGGAAGTGACGTCATAGCCCCGGATACCGTCGGCTAGTCAAAGACAACAGGACTAACCCCCCCTTGGTAAGGGGAAAGGCCGACGAGGAGATCCGCAACAATTGGTGTCGGGGAGTGGGATTGGACCCGAAGTGCGTCTAACGCACTCCAAATTACGAGCGGCGGAAATTTTATTATTAACAACCAAATTGTATTCGTGCCATGGATAACCAAGACAGTCGGATGACGGTGGGGGTAAATGATGAGGAGATAGAGGAGGAATTAGAAATAACCCAGGACCCCCGGGAAGAATGGGAAGAAGAGGAGAGCATTGAGGAGGGTGCAGCAGTAGGGGTGGCAGGCGAAGGAAATGGCGGCGGCTCGCACATGGCGGCGCCTCGCACATGGCGACGAGGGCCGTGCCCGCTGCGCAAATGGGGGTGATAGATATACAGGCCTTCATGGCGCAGATACAGACAGCCATAAAAATGGAGGGGGACGAATCAAAAGAGAAATAATTGACGCCCAAAAGAATGACATAAATAAATTGGAAAACAAAATGGGGGACCAAATGAAGGAAATGGGGGGGCCAATTGAAGGACATGAGTGGCCAAATGAAAGAAATGAAAGAGGGGTTAGTGGGGTTGGAAAACAGGATGGCCACCCAAGAGAATCAAATGAAAAGAATGAAGGATGGGCTAAAAGGGTGTGGTAACAGAATAGGAGGCCAAATAAAAGAGATGGGGAAAGAAATAAAGCGCAGGTCATGCGGGAAGGTCACATTGGAACGCGACGGGGTAGCGCGACGTGAGGAACGCGGGGAAAGCGAGGTGGAGCAAAGCACAGTTAAGTGGACCGGGGTAGAAATAGCGACTCGGGGTATGGAAAAGCCGACGGCCGCCGAGTTGGAAAATGAAATTTTATTGGCACCGGCGGTCGTCGAGGAAAAAGAAAAAGACATAATTATAATGGAAATTGGGGTTGAGGAGATGGCAGAGATAGGAATTAAATGGGAGAAAAAGATGGAATGCACGCAAAGTCTGTGTTCGCATTGTGATGTCGTGCTTCCTAACCAAAATGAAAGTTTGCAGATGCGGTTGGAGGAGAAGAGAATCCCGAAGGTGAGTAGGGCTGTGTATGGCGCGAAAAGGTTTGGTGCGAAAGTGTTTGGCGCGAAAAGGTTTTTCGTGCGCTTGGGATCCCGACGTCACCCAGGCGCTTGTGGAAGGTCTGTGGTGCGCTGTGTGAAAGTGAATGGTGTGCGTGTGCGAACGGCACCAAAGCGCGAGTGTGTTACAGGGTGCGAAGAAGAATGCATGACGGAGTGTATGTGGGAAGAGTGTGGAATGGAGTGTGACACGGAGTGTGAGATGGATGAAGAGAGTGTGCGAGGATGCACACCAGAGCATGTTGGAGAGAGTGTGCGGGAGTGCACACCAGAGCGTGTGATTGGGTGTGTGCAGGAGTGCACACCCATGGTTGCTACGGAGTACATAGTGGGAGAGTGTGCGCATGGGTGTGCACGAGGATGTGTGTTAATGGAGTGTGCGAGCGGCATGAGTGTGCCTGAGTGGTGTGCACCTGAGTGTGCGAGAGAAGAGTATGCACGGGAGAGTGCGGTAATGGAATTAAGAAAGTGTATGGGATGTGTGAGTATGGAAAGGGTCACGTGGTGTGAGAATGCGGTTCAAGCATCAGTCGACGCGAGCTATAGGGGCGTGGTACGCTTTGTGTGCTGCGGGGGCCGGCGGGGATCGTTGCCACGGCGGCGTGCACGATTCGGGCCGGGCTCCGCCCTGTATGGTCGGTGCCGTGCCGTGGCGCAAGGGGAAAACGGCACGATTCCAGGGGAGGAAGGAGGGGTCGGACCTTCGCCCCCTAGCGGGCGCGGTGCTCCAGCCGGGGGAGGTTGGGTCATTGTGCCGGAGACCGCAAGGCTCCACGCCGGGATGGTGCCTGGAACTTCGGCCCGAGTATGCCTCCTCCCCAGAATCGAAAATGCCGGATAGACCCAACCAGCAGTCGACCAACCACCCGCATGCATTGCTCGGCTTTGCGAAGCCGAGCTGTGAGAATGTATTGCCGCACCGAGAGGCTCGAGTACAGTGAACGATTAGTAATGGCAGTAGTGATGGCAAATGGTATCCGGTGTAGAGGGATGGTAGATCTACCATCCCTCACATCGTTTCATTTGGGGCACATGAGCTTTAGTTTATGGGGATGGCAGTGAAAACTAGCCGAGGGCGGGCTAGGATATTGTTAGGGATTTAGAAAGATGACGATAGGGACAAGATTTAAGTAGAGACATTTGTACCGGTAGAGTGGACGTAGTCAGATTAGGTGGACGATAATGACGAGGGAAGTGCTTAGTGTAAGGGAAGACAGGGAAAGCACAAGTATTAGAGGGAAGTAGTTAGTTAGATGATGCTGTGTGTGTAAGTATGAGCGTGAGCTTTAGGCGCAAATGAGGAATTGAATGAGAATCTGGTTATTGGTGAACTTGGTGAAATGAGGCATTGGTCGGGGATGACCAGAGAGAAAGTGTATGAGTGGTGTATTGAGGATGTGTGTAAGTGTGTTGAGTGATGACTTGCATGGGGTGCAAGTGAAGAACAAGTAATGAAAAAATGTGGTGTGGAGTGAGTAGTGTGGAATGAGTGGTGTGGAGTGCATGGTGCGAAGGAGTGGATGGGGGAAGATGGACCCCTTCACGAATACCTGGGGAGGGTAGTTTAAAGTTAGGTAGATGGAGTAGGTAAATTACTGGATATTGACATCTGTGGTGCAGGGAGTAGCAAAGTATTGCTTTGATGGGTGCATGAGTGAGTGGAATGGCTGGGCGTGTGGGCTTAATTGGTGAGTATGGTTAAATGGGCACTCCGCCACTGGTAGTCTGTCGGCCAGGTGAGGCCGCAGGTAGGCTATGGGAGCCAGGTAGAGTTCAGTGTAGAGTTCAGTGGGGCCCGAGGATCCAAAGAGAGGACCCAGGTAGCCCAATGCCAGAGAGGGCATCAGAGGGGTGAGAGAGCCAGGAGGGCCTTCCACAAGTTAGGGTGGTGTACGGAGCTAGGCAAGCTCGGGTGGCGACTTCAGTGGCGGAGGTGTGCAGGTAGGGTAGGTAGACCTGCTGGTAGAGCCACACGACCCAGCCCCGAAATTGTGCGAAGGCACAGTATTGAAAAATTGGGGGAGTGAGAACCCCAAAATTGGAAGAGCACCACAGGGAGGGTCAATGGGAATTGGTTGTTAGAACCACATAGTTTAAAGATGGCCAATTGGATTGGCAGGGCAAGATCCCGGGTAGTTTAAGAGTTAATGTTATTAGAAGGATAGTTAGGATGAAATCTCTTTGCACCATCTGCATCCACTCACCAAGGTGACAGGACTCCACACCAGGTTTGCAAATGTTTGGAATGTGAGACGCATCTCGACGTAAGTGTGACATTGAGGGTATTCCATCTCTTCCTTTTTGGGAGGGATTGGAAACGATTTTTTTTTTTTTTTTTTTTTTTTGTATACAAGATCGAGGCTCGTGAAAGAGCTAACATTAATCACACAAAAAGACAAACCGACACACAAAACACAAAAAACAAGGGGAGTGGTAGACAAGATGGGGAGAGAGGGGGAAGGACACAAAAGAGAGGGGGAAGGACACAAACACAACATTTGAGAGCAGGGACATCGGGAGGACTTGGGGGGAGGTGGGAGAGGATTAAAACATATGAACACTGCAAGGACTCTGGGGTGAATTACCGGGGGTAGAAAAGATCAAGGTTTTCGATGGGGGAAGATAAGAGATGGTGGTGAACAGCTGTTTTAAAGACCTGGAGGGAGGAGTGGGATTGAAGGGAGTGGGGGAGTTTGTTCCAGAGGCGGGAGAAAAGGGGAATGAAAGAGTGAAGGTGAGCAGAGAGCTTAGACTTTGGCAGTTTAACCAGAAGAGGGTTGCAGGCAGATCTTGTGCGACCTGAAGGAATATTGGGGGGACAGAGCACAGAGAGAGCTGGGGGAGCAAGGCCGGAGAGGAGTCGGTAGAAGACAGAAAGACCACCAACCTGCCTGCGGTGAGTGAGTGAAAGGCCCTCGGCGTTGACTACATCGCAGGAGATTCCAATGATTCTGAAAGCTTTGGCCTCAACAGCGTGAAGCCGAGCAAGGTGTGAGGCAGGAGCACCAGCCCAGAGGGGGGAACAGTATTCCATTGAGCTGCGGATGAAAGCCTTGTATGTGGTGAGGAGCTCAGGTGTGCCAAGGAAGGACTTCGCACGACGGAGGATGCCCAGTCGGCGACTGGCTTTGGAGGCCAGCTTGGAAATGTGGTTTTCCCAAGAAAGATCATGGCAGATAGTGAGACCCAAAAGCTTGAGCGACAGAACTTCTTGGAGAGGATTGTTGAGAAAGTAGATGGGAGGGTTGTCCAGTCGGTCCTTTCGGAGAGACATTGTAAGAGTGTGAGATTTGTCAGGATTGAAAGACATGTTCCACTTGTTTGACCAGTCTGTGATTTTGTCCAGGTCTGCAGAGAGTGAGGAGGCTGCAGACTGCTGATCTGAGGGATGAGGAATGGAGCGACAGAGAGTAGAGTCGTCAGCAAAGAGATAGAGAGGATTTTCAAGAGAGTCAGAGAGATCATTGATGAAGACCAGAAAAAGCACAGGGCCCAGAACACTACCTTGGGGAACTCCAGCCTGAACAGGAAGAGGAGATGAGAGAAACCCATTCAGGGCCACACGTTGACTACGACCAGAGAGGAAGTCCGCCAGCCATGCATGGAGATTTCCATGGATACCAAAGGAGGAGAGTTTGGAGAGCAGAGCAGGGTGCCAGACCGTATCGAAGGCACGTGAAATGTCAAGGGAGACAGCTCTAATTTCCTGTTTGGCGTTGAGGACCTCCATCCATTGTTGAGAAAGCAGAAGCAGCATGTCCAGAGTAGAGTGACCAGGTCTGAAACCAAATTGATGATCAGAGATCAAGCCATTGGAGAAGAGGAAAGATTTAATATCTGAAGCAATGATGGATTCCATGACTTTGCTGATAATTGGGAGAAGGCTGATTGGTCTGTAGTTGCTGGGATCTGTTTTTGCACCTTTTTTGTGCAAAGCGGTGATGTTGGCTGATTTCCAAGCAGATGGCAGATGACCTTGAGCAAAAGAGAGGGTGAAGAGAACAGAAAGAGGGAGTGAAAGTGCAGAAGAACATGATTTTAGGACCCGTGGCCTGATGCCGTCAGGACCAGTTGCAGAATCAGAGTCGAGGGTTGCCAGAAACTTTTCCACCTTGTCAGGAGGAAAGGACACAGAGTCCAGGAGCAGCTGGGTACGACTGGGTACGGTGGGTACAGAGAGGGATGGGTTTGGGACACAAGATTTAGAGGCAAACACAGAGTTGAGGCATTCAGCTTTTTCACGTGCGGAGTCAGCCGTTAAGCCGTTTGAGGTGAGGGAGGGGATGGAGGGGGAACAAACACCAGAAACAGATTTGACCAGACGCCACCAGGATTTGGAAGAGGGAGACAGATAAGATAGTTCGGTCTTGAGAATGGTGAGATATTGTTTCCTGGCTCTCCTGAGGGTGGACACACACTTGTTTCGGGCTTTGTGAAAGGAAATGAGATTTCCTTCCGTTGGATTTGCTTTCCAGGAGACGAAAGCAAGTTGTTTCAGGGCAACAGCCTCACCACAAGATTCCGTGTACCATGGACAGGAGGAAGGGTATGACAACTGAAGACGAGATGGTTTAGAGGGAGATATGGGAGACAAGACGGTAGAGATGGAATTTGTAAAGTGTAAATACGGGGAGGGGCAAGGGTAGTGTAGTTTGACATGGGGGGTGACGAACGGTTAGGGACGAGCTTTCTCCGCTCACTCTCCCGCGCCCCTCATGTTGCATTGCCTTGCATTGTGTGTACCTTTGCGCCCTTGCCCCCGGCTAAAACTCTCTGCTTTGTCTTCCTCCCCACCCATGGACCCATATCTTTTGTTGAGGGGAGTGTGCAGGAACCCTGAGCTGTGTGGCTGCACTTTTGCGCTGCATTCTGCTACCTGTTGCCTGCACCGGTACACCTATGGACCACACGTTCTGTGGCCTGGCACCTTTGCTGGGGCAGCCAATCGCTGCAAACGTTACCTTGTGCCCTGCGGACCACTGTTTTAAGTGGAATCAATGCCATGCAGTCGAACCACCTAAGTTGGCCCTGCTGGCCGAAATAAAAACGGACATGGTTTGTGCCTTTTTATTAATTCCTTTGGTGTGTCAGGAAAGAAGATTTTAAGTTTTTATGATGGCACACCGAAGACGAAGATGCAAGACGCAGCCAAGATGCAGCAGCCCAAGCACAAGACATCATGGATTATTGACATGTGATTGTGCATTTTTTGATGATTGTGCATGATTAATAATAATAATAATAATAATAATAATAATTCATTTATTTTGTATAGCGCTTTTCAAGTAGCCCAAAGGCGCTTTGACAGAGTGGAAAACATAATGCATAACAATACGTGAAAACCACAATTGCAAAAAGACAAGAATCAATAGGGAAATATTTAAAGCAAAAGGAAGGAGAAGGAGAAGAGATAGTCAGGGGTTAAATGCTGTGGGTTGAATGTTGAATGCAGTGTTGAACAGGTGGGTCTTTAGTGATGTTTTGAATGTGGTGAGTGAGGAGGAGTCTCTGATGGTGTGAGGTAGTGAGTTCCAGAGGGTGGGAGCACCGATGGAGAAGGCCCTGTCCCCCCAGGATCTCAATTTGGTCCGAATGGAGGGGGTCAGGAGGTTGGTACCAGCAGAGCGGAGGTTGAGGGTGGGAGTGTGTCTGGAGAGGAGGTCAGCCAGGTAGGATGGGGCCAGGTTATGGAGGGCTTTGTAGGTCAAGAGGAGGATTTTGTACTGGATTCTCTGGGAGATGGGGAGCCAGTGAAGCTTGTAAAGGACGGGGGTGATGTGGTCACGGGTCCGGGAATGGGTGAGTAGATGGGCAGCGGAGTTCTGAATGTATTGGAGTTTTTTGGTGATTGTTGAGGGTGAACCATAGAGGAGGCTATTGCAGTAGTCCAGATGGGAGGTGATGAAGGCGTGGATGAGGGTTTCTGCAGCCATGGAGGAGAGGGATGAGCGGAGACAGGCAATGTTTTTCAGGTGAAAGAAGGCTGACTTTGTGATCTGTTTAGTGTATTTGTCGAAGGAGAGGGTTTGGTCAAAGATGACGCCAAGATTCCGGATGTGAGGGGAGGTGGATACTGGGATACCGTCGATGTTGAGGGCAAGGTTATGGGTGGATTTTGTGAGCGTTTTTGGGCCAATGATGATTATTTCAGATTTATCACAGTTAAGCTTGAGGAAGTTGATTTGAAGCCAGGATTTTATTTCAGTGATGCAGTTTGTCAGGATAGAGTGGGTGTCGGTGGAGACGGACTTGGTGGAGATGAAAAGCTGGATGTCATCGGCGAAGCAGTGGAATTGGAGACCATGATGGCGGATCAAGTGACCGAGGGGGGACAGGTAAAGGATGAAGAGGAGGGGGGCCAAGAACTGAACCTTGGGGGACACCTTGGGGGAGGGGAGCAGTGGGGGATTTGCAGTTATTGATGGCGATGAACTGGCGTCTGTCAGAGAGGTATGATTTAATCCAAGAGAGGGCAGTGCCGGTAACGTTAAAGGTGGATTCAAGTCGGGTGAGGAGGATGGTGTGATCGATGGTGTCAAAGGCAGCGCTGAGGTCGAGGAGGACGAGAATGTTGAGGTTGCCAGCATCAGAGGAGAGGAGAAGGTCGTTGGTGATTTTGAGGAGAGCAGTTTCAGTACTGTGGTTGGAGCGGAATCCGGATTGGAATGTTTCATACAGGTTATTGGCAGAGAGGTGATGTTTGAGTTGAGCGGCTACAGCGCGTTCCAAAACTTTCGACAGAAAGGGTAGGTTGGAGATGGGTCTGAAGTTGTTTAGGGTGTCAGGGTTTAGTCCAGGTTTTTTCAGAATGGGGGTAACAGCAGAAATTTTGAGGGATGGTGGGACGATGCCTGCAGACAGGGAGGAGTTTATTGTTGCAATGATAAGTGGAAAGAGAGCAGGAAGGGAGGCCTTGACAAAGCTGGAGGGGATGGGGTCAAGAGTGCAGGTGGCAGTTTTTATTCCTATGAGGAGTTCAGAGAGGTCAGTAGGGGAGATTGGGGAGAATTGAGACAGGGGATGGCATGATAAGGGGGGGCAGGTGGTTTGAGGGGGAGCAGGTGCGGCGGTGGTCAAGCTGTTGTAGATGTTTTCAACTTTGCGTTGGAAGAATGAAAGGAAGGAGATGCAGTTGTCTACTGTGAATGACTGGGTGGTGGTGTTCAGGGGGCTGAGGAGTTTGTTTATTGTAGAGAAGAGTGCTTTTGGGTTTCCAGAGGCAGAGTGGATAATTTGAGAGTAGTAGGCGGAGCAGGCGCGGGAGAGGGCATCTTTGTAGTGTTGTAGGTGGTCCTTGTAGGCTTGGGAGTGAATTGTGAGACCTGTTTTATTGCGGAGTCTTTCAAGTTGGCGAGCACGAGTTTTTATCAGGCGGAGTTCAGGGGTAAACCAGGGAGCAGAATGGGTGAAAGAAACTGTTTTGGTTTGTATAGGCGCAAGTTGGTCAAGGCAGGAGGAGAGAGTGTGGTTGTAGCAGTCAGTGAGATCAGAAGGTTTGTGGAGGTCAACGAAGGGAGAAGTGGACATTTTTTCAGAGGGTGGATGAGAATGAGGTAGGTGAAAGAGCGTTTAGCTTACGGAAGTTGATAGTGCAATAATGCCTTGGTGTTGGGGCGGGGATGTTGATGGTCATAGTGATGGCTAAGTGGTCAGAGAGGGTGAGGTCGGAGCCAGAGAGATGGTGCAAAATTAATCCAGTAGAGCAGACAAGGTCCAAAATGTGACCAGGGTTATGGGTAGGAAAGTTGACATGTTGAGTGAGGTTAAAGCAGGTGAGTAAATCAGTGAAGTCAGTGGTTATCGTGGAGCCAGTGGAGTCCATGTGGATATTGAAATCACCAAGGAGGAGGATTGAGGGGGAGAGGGAACATAGCTGGGTCAGAAAGTAGGAGAAGTCAGACAGGAATGATGGGTGTGGTTTGGGAGGGCGGTAGACAACAGCCATGACTGACTGTGTGTGACCAGAGAATTTAAAAGCCAGGTGTTCAAATGATGGAGCAGATGCGATGGAGATGAGGCTGGTCCTGATGTCTTGTCGGTGAATAACGGCAATTCCACCACCTCGGCCCTCCGAGCGTGGTTTATTGATGTAGGAATATCCATTGGGTGTGGTGAGGTTGAGTGCGAATTAGTCCAGAGGTTGTTGCCAGGTTTCAGTGAGACAGAGAAAGTCCAGTTTATTTTCCAGGATGTAGTCGTTGAGGATGAGGGATTTGTTGTTGAGGGACCGGGTATTGAACAGGGTGAGCTTGATGTTGTTTTTACAGTGGGGATGAACTCAGGTGATTTGGCCAGGGTTTGCAGACAGGAGGTGCGATTGTGTGCGTTGCTGTGACCAGGTGCGCTGGGACGATGAGTGGGAGTGCGCTGAGCCGACCAGAGGACGGGGATGGAGTGACCTGATTGTAAATGAACAAACTTATGACCGGAGCCATGGTGAATGTACCTGGGTCGTCGCAGGAGTCCATTGGATTTGATTGCAGAGATGCATGATGGGGTGGAGCGGGTATTAAGCAGAAGAAGCCTTGCGGCGGAGTACCGCAGAGCCATGCCAGGCAGGAGCGAAGAGACGAGCACGAGGCCAAGGTTGAGGAGGCGAAACAATGGCCACAACTCATGGGAGCGGGCCCGAGGAAACAGTGAAGGAGCCGGGCAGGTGAAGCCAGGAGCAGAGCCGGGACCGAGCAGAGGGCAGACAGGAGCGAAGAGACGGGCACGAGGCCAAGGTTGAGGAGGCAAAGCGGCAAATGCAGCGGCAAACAACCGCCGCTGCTGATCAAGATCACGGCGGCAAACCGCCACCACCACCACTGCAAACAATGGCCACAACCCACAGGAGCGGGCCCGAGGAAACAGCGAAGGAGCCGGGCAGGCAAAGCTAGGAGCAGAGCCGGGACCATGCAGAGGGCAGACTCACTGGCCAAAAATCCGCCACGACCACCAGAAAAGCAAGCTAAAGACAATGGCCCAGTCGGAGAAGCGGCGAGCAAGCGACGCCAGCGTCCTCTCCGGACCGGACCGGAAGCCAAAGCCATAGCCAAAGCCAAAACGGGACCGTGTCCTGGGAAAGGACTGGCGAGAAGGAATATATGCGAACTTATGAGGACAGGCACGATTTGCGCATGTAAGAGAAGGACTCGCATGTTTGGGCTTGTGCATGATAAAAGACTCGTGCGCAAGAATCGTTGTGTGAGAACTTGCAAAGGACTGGCACGATTCGCGCATGTATAAGGACTCGCATGCTTGGGCTTGCGCATGATAAAGGACTCGTTGGAAGGTTGGCTTTGAAGGGACTGCACGGAGACGTCTGATTGTACAGGACTCGTGCGAAAGAACTTGTTGGGAGAGCGCACCTGATAAAGGATTCATTGGAAGAGGACTGCAGTGGATATGCGCTTTGCATGAGGACGTATGCTATTGAACTTGCATTGGGGAGCGCTTATTGAGCCTGTATTGGGAGCGCATATAGCTCGGATCATCTAATACGTACGCGACTGTGGTCGCCAGTAACCGCCCAGCCAGCCTACCTTTCACCCCGCATTGAACCCCGTAATTGTCCGCTCCGCGTCAATGACCAGCGGGGAGCTTCTGCTGCCCTGACCATCTCCTTCGTGGTACGAGTCGGGGACCGGAGTGAACTGCCTGGACACCATCATCCATGGACCATCGCCTTGACCATCTACATCCCCGTGTGAGTGTGTCTGAGTGTGAAATGGGCCCGTGTCCTGGGATAAGTTAAGACTGTATTAAGCTGCACTGTGTGTTCTTCTTCTCCTTCCTGTACAAATTGTGAATAAACCCATCCGTTCTTCCTGTCTGTCCTGATTCGACCGTATCAGTGTTTTCCTCCATTGGGTAAGCATGGCACGATTCGGAATCGCTCAGATCGGGTTTAGTCCTTGTTAACGGCCCAGATCACGGTTCGCTATCGCTCGGCGTTTCCACCTACAACCGTGATTCAGGCGGGGTTTATTTCCTTGCTTCCGGGGAGGCTTTGGTAATTAAGTATTAGTGATTAGTCCTATGACCCTACCTAACGCTGACCGGAAGTGACGTCATAGCCCCGGATCCCATCGGCTAGTCAAAGACAAGGGGACTAACCCCCCCTTGGTAAGGGGAAAGGCCGACGAGGAGATCCACAACAATTTATATATATATATATATATATATATATATATATATATATATATATATATATATATATATATTGTTACGGTTTTTAGAACCTTCACTTTGTAAATTTAGTATTAAAATTCCTGTGTACATTTCCCCTTTAATTGGCTGTTAATTGAAATGAGTGCACCATAGCTAGTCCATATACAAGCACGTAGGCCACCATATACCCTTCTCAATAGTTATTTCTTATTCTATGTAGTGTAAGGCTCTGTTTCCCACTAGTTGACCCTGCATTGCACCGAATTGAAATAAGATAGATCACTCCGACACCCCCATGGCCTTTTCAAAGTGCCAGTAACTTGGGTGGGGTTATTGGCATCACCTTCACCCCAAGACTCCATTACACACGTGGTAAAGCCTCGGAGAAGAAGGGGGAGGAGCTACATTATGGGCGTGGCCTGCACCTCATCATCAGAAGGTGGAGCCAGGAAAGCCCCGAACGACCAACCACAAATCAGTGGGTATGGCTTGGTAGGGCGTGGCTATATAACCCGCGGCGCGACGCCCCCACGAGAGACGATTGAGGAGGGAGATGACCGAAGCAGATGATCGAGGAAGCCCCACCAGCGGATGACCGAGGAAGCCCCACGAGCAGATGAGTAAGGAGACCACCGCAGCGGAATCCACCGCAGTTTTTTGACCACCGCAGCTTTGAGCTTTGACGGCAGTTGCGGCCGCGAAGCAACGCCGCCGTGCGAACACGCTTGAGGAGGGTCGTCGGCTGCTCACCTCGAGCCGCGCGATCACACCAACCGGACCCGCATCCTTCCTGCCTGTGATCCCACCTCCTCATCCGTCCAGCCATCCACCTCCTGCCATTCATTCCTGCTTCATTCCCCGTGTAAGTCTGATTGTCGTCCGTCCTTCGTGTTGCCCCTGGGAATAAGTAAGACTGTATAGATGAGCTAGTATTGCACTGTGTCTCCTTCCTCTTCTGTAAATTATTTTCGTATTCTTCCTTCTTCCTTGGTTTCTTTGGTCTTGTAAATATTAGTAATAAATCCCTGTTCTTCCTACCTTGCCTTCTTTCCTTTACATCTGTTTCGTTTTTGTGATTTCCCCATTGAATACCTGTGGCACGATTTGACCAACGTTTAGGATCGGGTGTGGTATTGCTAATGGTTCGAGCCGCGGCTGCTAATCCACTCGGCAAATAACATCTTGTCCACGGTCTCAAACGAGGTTGCTCACCTGCCTCTCTGGAGGGAGCTGGGCAGCTTCAGGACTCACGTCGGTCAGTCACAGACAAGGGGATTAATTCCCCCTTGGTAAGGGGAAAAGGGGCCGACGGTGAGATCCGCAACAATATATATATATATATATATATATATATATATATATGTATATATGTAGTATCCGACCTTTATTTGTGTTCAAAAAGTATCCGACCTTTATTTTTCGTGCGTAAAAAAAAAGAAGCTAGGGAGGCGTTGATTGGTGCACGTATGTAGGTGATCCTAATGCGCACGCGTGAATTTTTTCCCACCTGCAGAAGCTGTCATTCGACGGCAGACCGCCGATGAGTGAGGAAATGTAAGTGAGCGCCGTCGGATTTTCGTTTTTGACAAAATGACGGAAAAACTTGAACAACGCTACTGCATCAAATTTTGTGTAAAGCTTGGCGATTCCCAAGTGGAAACGATCCGGAAGATTCAACACCGTTCATTCCATTATGAAGGAGGATTTGGGTCCAGGAGAATCTCAGTGAAGTTCGTACCAAAGCTGCTAACGATTGAGCAGAAGCAACTCCGTTTGGAGATCGCACAGGACATGCTGGAGACTGTGAACAGCGATCCCAGCTTCCTCAACACAGTGATCACTGGCGATGAGTCCTGGGTTTATGGGTACGACCCAGAAACCAAGTTGCAGTCATCACAATGGAAGCATCCAACATCGCCAAGCTTTACACAAAATTTGATGCAGTAGCGTTGTTCAAGTTTTTCCGTCATTTTGTCAAAAACGAAAATCCGACGGCGCTCACTTACATTTCCTCACTCATCGGCGGTCTGCCGTCGAATGACAGCTTCTGCAGGTGGGAAAAAATTCACGCGTGCGCATTAGAATCGCCTACATACGTGCACCAATCAACGCCTCCCTAGCTTCTTTTTTTTTACGCACGAAAAATAAAGGTCGGATACTTTTTGAACACACTACGTATATATATATATATATATATATATATATATATATATATATATAATTATATGTATATATATATATATATATATATATATATATATATATATATATATATATATATATATATATATATATATATATATATATATATATATATATATATATATATATATATATATACATATATATACACATATATCGAAATATATTTATTTCCAATGTGATAATGGAATATAAAATGAATGAGTAAAATTACTCACCCGCATATATTTTACTGCAAAGGAAAATTTGAAACATCTCAGCTGCGAACTTTACATCTCAAAAGGAAACAATTAGAAACTGCTCCAGAGTCCAATGGCGGCGAACTTTACACCACTCCAGCCAACGCTTGGCATTGCGCATGGTGATCTTCGGCTTGTGTGTGGCTAATCGGCAATGGAAACCCATTTCACAAAGCTCCCAATGAACAGTTGTTGTGCTGACGTTGCTTCCAGAGGCAACTTGGAACTCGGTAGTGAGTGTTGAAACCGAGGAGAGACGATTTTTATGTGCAACACACTTCAGCACTCGGTGGTCCTGTTCTGTGAGCTTGTGTGGCCTACCACTCCGTGGCTGAGCTGTTGTTGCTCCTAGACGTTTCCACTTCACAATAACAGCACTTACAGTTGACCCAGGCAGCTCTATCAGGGCAGAAATTTGACGAACTGACTTGTTGTAAAGGTGGCATCCTATTACGGTGCCACGTCAAAGGTCACTGAGCATTTCAGTACAGCCCATTCTACTGCCAATGTTTGTCTATTGAGATTGCATGGCTGTGTGCTTGATTATATATACCTGTCAGCAATGGGTGTGGCTGAAACAGCCAAATCTACTAATTAGAAGTGGTGTCTGCATACTTTTGGCCATGTAGTATATATATATATATATATAGATTTATATATATATATATATATATATATATATATATATATATATATATATATATATATATATATATACACGTGTATGCACATATACACATACACGTATGTATAATGATATTTACAAATATGTTAAGGAATACAAGCTAAACAAATATTTATTGGCGCTGAGGAAGCGCCTTTAGCGATTGACTTCCAGCCAGTGTAACGCTAATTCCTGTCACAGGAATTCGGAGATCATATAAGTGGGCGTGGCAGTTCCTGATTGGTTCGTGTTGGGGAACGCCTTCTCGCTGCCGACGTGACGTAAATTCGCGCACGCGCACTGGTGATTGGCGCTGAGGAAGCGCCTTTAGCGATTGACTTCCAGCCAGTGTAACGCTAATTCCTGTCACAGGAATTCGGAGATCATATAAGTGGGGGTGGCAGTTCCTGATTGGTTCGTGTTGGGGAACGCCTTCTCGCTGCCGACGTGACGTAAATTCGCGCACGCGCACTGGTGAAGCTTACTCGATCTTACTCGATCCCATATTACATGTACTTTCATTGCATACAAATTATACTTCCTCCTAGAAATTCCATGCCCGAACCTCAGCGCAATCCAAGAGGATTCACTTGTTATACCTGCCAATGTTCAAATCTTGATGTTTTGGCACAAGATCCGTTTGTAAAAGGTCCAGAGCCATCTGTACAAGTATTCATGTCCTGTATAGCATGTGCAACAACATAGACAGCAACATATGCATTATATGAATATTGTAACTGAGAAACATCTGTGAAAGGAGTGGAAACCTTAAGTTTTTCTT